>NC_135722.1:40080294-40370294 GCF_964656455.1 Halichoerus grypus
TCAAGTGACTTAACTATTTCTTAGAACAAAGCTCAGGGATAGTTATACGAATACAGAAATATCCAGTAGTTGTCAAAGTAAAATTTACAATCTGGCATTCAATAAAAATTTAACAGGGATGCGAAACAGCAGGAATATACAACCCAATAAGAGGAGAAAAATCAATCAATTGAAACTGACTAAAAAATGACACCAATGAATGAATTACTATAAAAGAACATTAAAGAGTTAATATCATGGTATTCCATAAGTTCAGGAAGGTAGAGGAAAGGTTGAACAGAGGCATGGAAAATATTTTTCAAAAGACACAAATCCAACTACTAGAGATGAAAACTATGATGTCTGAGATTTAAAAAAAATACAGAGGGTGTGACTACAGTATAGTAGTCATTGCCGAAGAAAAGATTAATGAACTTGATGACAGTGATAGAAACATTCCAAAATGAAACAGAGAAAAAAGATGGGGGAAAAATGGAGAATTTGTTAGCTGTGGAACAACTTCAAGTAGTCTAGTATATGTATAATTGGAGTCACTGAAAGAGCAGTGGAGAAGGGAAAGAAAAATATTTGAATGAATAATGGCCAATATTTTTTCAAATTTGTTGAAAACTATAAGCCCCAAGCACAAGAAACACATTATAATCAAAATTTATTAAGACCAATGATAGAGAAAAGAAAGCCAGGGGGAAAAAGACATTCTATACAGAGATACAAAGATTAAAATGAAAGCAGATTTCACACTGGACATGATGCACATGACAAGATGATGAAGCAACAACTTTAAAGTACTGTAAGAATAATATTGTCAACATACAATTCTGTTCTCAGCAAAAATATCTTTCAAAAATAAAGGTGTAATCGACTTTCATACACATAGAAGCTGAAAATTCATTACTAGCAGGCATGTACTACAAGAAATGTTGAAGGGATTTTCTTTAGGCAGAAGGAAAATGATAATAGATGGAAATCTAAATATAACAAGAGAAATAGTTACTGTGTGAGTTAGTATAAAATCCTTTATTTTTATTATTGAAATTCTTTAAATGTAAGAGCAAAAATAAGAACCATGTGTTGTGGGATTTATAACATGTAGAAGTAAAGTATAAGACAACAATAACATGAAGGTGGGATGAAGTAAACTGTTGTAAGTGGTATGCTACAGGTGAAATGGGATAGTACTTGGAAGTAGTCTCATGATAAGTTAAAATGTACACTATAACTTTAAAATAACTAGCAAAATAATATAATAAAGAATTTTTAGCTAATAAGCCAACACTGAAGCTTAAAATGGATTCATAAAAAAAAATTCTATTCAAAATAAATTAGGAAATAGGAAAAAGGGAACAAAGAATAAAGGAGACAACAAATAGCAAAATGGTAGATTTAAACCTGATCATATCAATAATCTCATTAAATGTAAATGGCCTAAGCATTGCAATTAAAAGGCAGAGATTGTCAGTTTGGCTAAAAAGACAAGACACAACTATAGATTGCCTACCAGAAATCCACCTTAATAGGTTAAAAGTAAAAGGTTGGGGAAAATAAACCATGCTAACATGAGTCAAAAGAAAGCTAGAATTGCTATTTTAATACCAGGCAAAGTAGGTTTCAGAGCAAAGAATATTTTAGGAAAAAAGACTGTCAGTTCATCAAGAAGACTTAACAATCCTGTTTATGCATCTGCTAACAGCCTCAAAATACATAAAAAAGTTGTATAAAACTGAAAGTATCCGTAAAAATCTAAAATTAGATTTGGAGATTTCAACAGTGTTCTCTTAATAATTGATAGAACAAGTATGTAGGAAATCAGGAAGGATATAAAAGATTGAACAGAACTATCAACCAACTTGACCTAATTGACCTTTATAGGATACTATACCCCAAAACAGCAGAATACACATTGTTTTCAAGTGCACAGGTGATATTTACCAAGATAGACCATATTCTGGGCCAGAAAATAATTCTCAATTTTAAAATGATTCAAATCATGTGAATATATTCCCTGCTTACAATGGAATTAAATTAGAAACTAGTAACAGAAAAGATATATGCAAAATCTCAAATATTTGAAAGCTAAATAACACACTTCTAAAAAACACATAGGGGGAAAGGAAACCAGAAGGGCAATTTGAATGATTTTTGAATAGAATAAAAATTAAAATGCAACATATCAAAATTTGTAGGATGCTGCTAATTTAGTACTTAGGGGGAAATTTATAAGACTAAAAGCCTTTCTAATAAGAAAATAAGAAAGGACTAAAATAAATGACCTCAGCTTTCACCTTAAGAAATGAAAAAAAAAGTGAAATGAATAAAAAGTAAGCATAAAAAGGGAAATAATAAAGATCAGAACAAAAATCAATGAAGTAGAAAGCGAAAAAATAATAAGGAAAAATCAATAAAACCAAAATTGGTACTTTGAGAAGATTAATAAAATTGATAAAGATTTACTCAAAGTGATAAGGAAAAAACAAAAGACCCAAATGACATCAACAAATATTCTGAAGATATTAAAAGGATAATAAAGGAATTTTATAAACAACTTTATGCCTATAGATTGGACAGTTTAGAAAAAGTGGGAAACATTTTTTTTAAAAGATGCAAACTACCAAAGCTCACTTAAGAAGAAATGAATGACCTTAGTGTTTGTGTATCTATTAAAGTAAGTGGTTTTGTAGTTCAAAACCTTCTCACAAAGAAAACTAGAGGGCTGGTTTGCTTTATTGGTGAATTCTATCAAGCACTGAGGTAGAAATAGTACCAATTTTATGAAAATTTTTCCAGAAGATTGAAGAGGGAGGAATATTTCTCAACTCATTTTATGAGGTCAGCATTACTTTAACATCAAAACCACACCATAACATCACAGGAAAGAAAATCACAGATCAACACTCCTCATAAACATAGATTCACAAATTTTAAATAGTTTAATGAATCAAATCTAACCACATTTAAAAAGGATAATTTATCATGACCAAGTGGGTTTCCCTCCCAGGAATGCAAACCTGGTTTAATATTAAATACCAGTCAATACTGCATAACATAAGCAAGAATGGCAGAGCAGGGACCTCTTAAAGTTGCTATTTCCAGAAAAGCAGTGATGTGCTGGCAAAAAATGTTGAACTTAGGCTTTTCAAAACTCTGGAAACTAATCAAGAGCTTGTAGCAACCAAGGGAAGTTTTTGTATTTGTTTTTTAAAGATTTTATTTATTTGACACAGAGCAAGCACAAGTAGGGGAAGCAGCAGGCAGAAGGAGGGGGAGAAGCAGGCTCCCGATCCCAGGACCCTGGGATCATGACCTTAGCCAAAGGCAGCTGCTTAGCACCTGAGCCACCCAGGCACCCTCCAAGGGAAGTTTTAATCAAGAAAAAAACATGTGGATCTTGGTAAGAGAACTTTGTGGCACTTTAACTTACTCTGGTTGTCCCTTCACTCCATTCCACCATGGTGGTGGAAAGTACACATAATATACATTCATATATAATTTGATTATTTTGTTCAAAGAAATCTGTTATGTACTATCCTTTTGTGATGCATGAATAACATTTTTTAGCAGCCATTTTTTCATTTTAATTTTTAAATGAATTATAGTTGACCTACAATATTAGTTTCAGGTGTACAACATAGTGATCTGACAATTATATGCATTATAAAATGCTCACCACAATATGTGTAGTTACTTCTGTCACCATACAAAGTTATGACAATATTATTGACTATATTCCCTAAGTTGTACTTTTCATCCTGTGACTTATTTATTTTATAACTGGTAGTTTGTACACCCTAATCCCCTTTACACATTTTGTCCTTTGCCCCCCAGGCCCTTCCCATCTGGCAACCAACAGTTTTTCTTTGTATTTATGTGTCTGTTTCTATTTGTTTGTTATTTGTTTTGTTTTTTAGATTCCATATATAAGTGAAGTCATATGGTATTTATTTTTCTCTGACTTATTTTACTTAGCATAATACACTATGTCCATCTGTATTGTTGCGAATGGCAAAATTTCATTCTCTTTTATGGCTGAGTAATATCCCATTGTATATATATACCACATCTTCCATTCCATTTGTCTATCAATGGGACTTAGGTTGCTTCGATATCTTGGCTATTGTAATTAATGCTGCAATAAACATAGGCGTGCTTATATATTTTTGAATTAGTGTTTTTGTTTTCTTGGGGTAAATATCAGAAATGAAATTACTAGATCTTATGGTATATTTATTTTTAATTTTTTGAGGAACTTCCATACTGTTTTTCATAATGGCTGCATCAGTTTACATTCCTACCAATGGTGCATGAGGGTTCCCTTTTCTCCACATCCTCATCAACACTTGTTATTTCTTGTCTTTTTGATAATAGCAATTCTGACTGGTGTGAGGTGATATCTCATTGTGGTTTTGATTTGCATATCCCTGATGAGTAGTGATGTTGAGCATCTTTTAATGTGTCTGTTGGCCATCTGTATGTCTTCTTTGGAAAATGTCTATTCAGGTCCTCTGCCCATTTTTTAATCAGATTGTTTGTTTTTGGTGTTGAGTTGTATGAATTCTTTATATATTTTGGATATTAACCCCTTATCAGATATATCATTTACAAATATATTCTCCCATCCAGTAGGTTGTCTTTTTGTTGATGCTTTCCTTCACTGTGCAAAACTTTTTTAGTTTACTATGGTTCCAGTTGTTTATTTCCGCTTTATTACCCCTTGCCTAAGAAGAAGTCCAGAAAAATATTGCTAAGGCTAATGTCCAAGAGTTTACTGCCTGTTTTCTTATAGGAGTTTTATGGCTTCAGGTCTTACATTTAGGTCTTCAATCTGGTTTGAGTTTCCTTTTGTGTATAGTGTAAGAAAGTGGTCCAGTTTCATTCCTTTGCATGAAGCTGTCCAACTTTCCCAACACTATTTATTGAAGAGATTGTCTTTTACTCATTGTATATTCTGCTTCCTTAGTCATAAACTAGTTGACCATATAAGTGTGGGGTTCTTTCTCTTTTTTTTTTTTTTTTTTAAGATTTTTTATTCATTCATTTGAGGGAGAGAGTGAGCATGCAAGAACAAAAGCATGGGGGGGGGAGTTGGTTCAGAGGGAGAGGGAGAAGCAGACTCCCCAGTGAGCGGGGAGCCTGACACAGGGCTCAATCCCAGGACCCTGGGAGCATGACCTGAGCTGAAGGCAGATGCTTAACCAACTAAGCCACCCAGGTGCCCGAGTGTGGGGTTATTTCTGGGCCTCTATTCTTTCCCATAGATCTATGTGACCGTTTCTGTGCCAGTACCATATTGTTTTGATTATTATAGCTTTGTAGTATAGTTTGAGATCTGGGATTGTGATACCTCCAGCTTTGTACTTCTTTATCAAGATTACTTTGGCTATTTGGGGTCTTTTGTGATTTCATACAAATTTTAGAATTATTTGTTCTAGTTCTGCGAAAAATACTATTGTTTGATTGAGATTGCATTGAATCTGTAGATTGCTTTGGGTAGTATGGGCATTTTAACAATATTAATTATTCCAATCCATGAGGATGGAATATCTTTCCATTCATTTATTTCATCTTCAATTTCTTTTACCAATGTCTTATAGTTTTCAGAGTATACATCTTTCACCTGTTGGTTAAATGTATTCCTAGGCATTTTATTCTTTTTTGATGCAGTTGCAAATGGGATCATTTCATTAATTTTTTAAAAAGATTTTATTTATTTATTTGAGAGAGAGAGAAAGCATGTGAGAGAGACAGAGAGAGCGAGCACAAGAAGGGAGAGGGGCAGAGGGAGAAGCAGGCTCCCCACTGAGCAGGGAGCCTGATGTGGGGCTCAATCCCAGGACCCAGGGATCATGACCTGAGCTGAAGGCAGATGCTTAACTGACTGCACCACCCAGGCGCCCTATTTCGTTAATTTCTTTTTCTACTTGTTTATTATTAGTGTATAGTGTATATTTTGTTTCCCGCTACTTTACTGAATTCATTTATTCTAATGGTTTTTTCTTTAGGGTTTTCTATATATAGTATCATGTCATCTACAAATGGTGACAGTATTACTTCTTCCTTACCAATTTAGATGTCTTTTATTTCTTTTTATTGTCTAATTTTTGTGCCTAGGACTTCTAGTACTATGTTGAATAAAAGTGGTGAGAGTGGACATCCTTGTTTTATTCTTGATCTTAGAGAAAAAGCTTTCAGCTTTTCACCATTGAGTATGTATGATCTTAGTTGTGGGTCTGTCATATGTGGCTTTTAGTATGTTGATGTATATTTTCTTTGAACCCACTTTGTTGAGAGTTTTTGTCATGAATGGATGTTGAATTTTGTCAAATGCTTTTTCTGCATCTATTGAGATGAGCATATGATTTTTTTCTTCATTTTGTTAATGTGGTGTATCATGTTGATTAATTTGTGGATACTAAACTGCATATTCTTGCATCCTTGAAATAAATCCCACTTGATCATGGTGAATGATCTTTTGTATTGTTGGATTGGTTTGCTAATATTTTGTTGAGGATTTTTGCATCTGTATTCATCAGGGATATTGGTCTTTTTTGGTAGTGTCTTTGTCTGGTTTTGGTAGGGTAATGTTCGCCTTATAAAATGAATTTGGAAGCATTCCTTCCTGTTATATTTTTTGGAATAGTTTGAGAAGGATCTGTATTAACTCTTTAAATATTTGGTAGAATTCACCAGCAAAGCCATTTGGTCCTGGACTTTTATTTGAAGAGAGTTTTTTGATTACTGATTCAATTTTATTACTACTAATTGTTCTGTTCAGATTTTTTTTCTTCTTGATTCAGTTTTGGAAGATTGTATGTATAGGAGTGTTGACAATACAGTACACCATCTTCAGCCTTCTGTCTTGTTCATGCCTGTGTGATGACCTCCCTTGGGGCTATGTGTTCTAGGCCCCTTAGAAGTTAATGTATGCCCTAACCAGAATGCAGGAAGGCTTGTTCTGATCTTCCCTAAAGTGGCCATTTTAGGTAACTAGTAGAGATGACTGGCTCACAGAAGACCCTTTTTAAAAAATTAGTGTAGAAGACCAGTGCACAGCAGGACCCACTTTAAGTAACTAGTAAGCTGACAGGTGCACAGAAGGCCCTATTTTAGCTAACTGGTAGGGATTCTCTGGTGTACAGATGGTGCCACTTTAGATAACTACCCTTTGACCTTACCACATTGCCCCTCACTTTACAAAAGCTGTGGGTAGAGGTCTGGACATGGCAGAGAATGGAGTGGAGGTACCTTTGTAGATGCCTGGATCATTGCCTGCCTGATCCCCCTGTCAGTAATTTATTTACCCTGAGTAAAACTCTATGTAAATGGTATGGAGTGGCTTGGGTTGTTTTTCAGTTTCAAAGTGCCTTCTCAGTTTGGAGGATACTTGACTCTCTCTCTTCCACCTTCTAATAGTATGTTTCTAGGAATTTATTCATTTCTTCTAGGTTGTCCAATTGTTGACATAATTTTTTATAGCTGACTCTTATAATCCTCTATATTTCTGTGGTCATGGTTGTAGTTTCTCCTCTTTTTTCTGATTTTATTTGAGTCCTCTCTCTTTTTTTCTTGATGAGTATGGCTAAAGATTTATCAATTTTGTTTATCTTTTCAAAGAACTACCTTTTAGTTTCATTGATCTTTTCTATTTTTTGGTAGTCTTTATTTCATTTATTTCTACTCTGATCTTTATTATTTCTTTCCTTCTACTAACTTTGGGCTTTGTTTGTTCTTTTTTCTTGTTTCACTTAGTATAAGTGTAGATTATTTATTGGAGATTTTTCGTTTTACTTGAGTTTGGCTTATATCACTATACACTTCCCTCTTTTGTTGCATTCTTAAAGATTTTGAACCATTGTGTTTCCATTTTCATATGTCTCAAGGTATATTTTGATTTCCTGTTTGATTTCTTTATTGACTCATTGGTTGTTTATTAGCATGTTGTTTAGCCTCCACGTGTTTGTGTTTTTTCCATTTTTTTTTTTCCTTGTAATTGATTTCTAGTTTCACGCCATTGTGTTTGGAAAGATGCTTGGTATGATTTCAATCTTTACAATTTATTGCACCACTCTTGCATCCCAGGAGTAAATCCCACCCGGTCTTGGTGAATAATCCTTTTACTGTACTATTGGATCCTATTGACTAGGATCTTGGTGAGTATTTTGGCATCCATGTTCATCAGGGATATTGGTGAGGGTTACAGAGGGAGGGGGGTGATGGGTATTAAGGAGAGCACATGTTGTGATGAGCACTGGGTGTTATATACAACTAATGAATCATTGAACACTACATCAAAAACTAATGATGTACTATATGCTAGCTAACTGAACATAAAAAAAATGAAAAAAAATTGTAAAATTAAAAACAAACAAACAAACCTAATTTATTGAGGCTTGTTTTGTGTCCTAACATGTGATCTAGCCTGGAGAATATTCCATGTGTGGTTTGTTTTCTTACTGGTGAGTCGGAGTTCTTTGTATATTTTGTATAATAGTCCTTTATCAGATGTGTCTTTTACAAATATTTTCTCTGATTTTTGGCTTGTCTTCTTATTTCTTGACATTGTCTATCACAAAGCAGAAGTTTTAAATTTTAATGAATCTAGCTTATCAACTATTTCTTTTATGGATCATGCCCTTGGTATTGTACCTAAAAAGTCATTATTGTGCCAAAGTTCCTCTAGGGCTTCTGCTAAATTATCTTCTAAGATTTTTATAGTTTTGCATTTTATATTTAGGTATATAATCCATTTGGAGTTAATCTTTTGTGAATGTGTAAGGTCTGTGCCTAGACTCAGGTTCCTGCATGTGGATGTCCAGTTATTTCAACATCATTTGCTGATAAGACTGTTTCGTTACATTGTATTGGCTTCTCTTTTGTCAAGGTCAGTTGACTATTTGGTCTATTTCTGGGCTCTCTATTTGGTTCCCTTGATCTATTTGTCTTTTCTTTCCTCAATACTGCACTGTCTTGTTTACTATAGCTTTATATTAAATCTTGAAGTTGGGTAGTGTCAATTCTCTAACTTTGTTCTCCTTCAGTATTATGTTAGCTATTCTGGGTCTTTTGCCTCTCCCTATAAACTTTAGAATTAGTTTGTTTGATTTATATTTTTTAAATATTTAATTTATACCTAAGTCATTTTGGGGGTGCTAATGTAAATGGTATTCTGTTTTTAATTTTAAATTCTTCTTGTTCATTGCTAATAAATACGGAAGTGATTGATTTTATATATATTAATCTTGTATCCCAAAACCTTGTTATAATTGTTTATTAGTTCTGAGAGGATTTTTTGTCATTTCTTTCAGATTTCCTGTATAGACACTCATGTCATCTGAGAAGACAGTTTTATTTCTTCCTTCCCAGTCTGTATTTTTTTTTCCCTTTTTTTGTCTTATTGCATTATCTAGGAATTATAATATGATGGTGAAAAGAGGTGGTTAGAAGAAACATCCTTGCCTTTTTCTTGATCTTACTGGGAAAGCTTTTAGTTTCTCACCATGAGGTATGATGTTATCTGTTTGGTTTTTTTTTTTTTAATTTTTGGTAGATATTCTTTATCGAGTTGAGGAAGTTCCCTTGTATTTCTAGCTTACTGAGAATTCTTTAAATCATGAATAGGTGTTGGATTTTATCAAATGCTTTTTTGCATCTACTTATTTGATCATGTGGTTTTTCTTTTTTCTGTTGATGTGATGGACTATATTAATTGATTTCTGAACATTCAAGCATCCTTACATGCCTGAGATAAATCCTACCTGGTCATGGTGTATAATTCTTTATATATTTTTGGATTCATTGTGATAATATTTGTTGAGGATTTTTGCATCTATGTTCATGAGAGATATTTGTCAGTAGTTTTCTTGTATTGTTTTTATCTGGTTTTGATATTGAGGTAATGGTGGCTTTATAAAATTAGTTAGGAATTATTCCCTCTGCTTCTATCCTCTGAAAGACATTATAGAGAGCTAGTATAATTTCTTCCTGGAATTTTTGGGTAGAATTCACCAGTCAACCTGTCTGAGCCTGGTGCTTTCTGTTTTGGAAAGTTATTACTTATTGATTCAATTTCTTAAATACATATGGATGTATTCAGATGATCTTTTCTCCTTGTGTGAATTTTGGCAGATTGTTTGTTTTAAGGAATCAGTCCATTTTATCTAGGTTATCAAATTTTGAGGCATAAAGTTGTTCATAGTATTGTTTATTATCCTTTTAATTTCCATGGGATCTATAGTGATGTCTCCTCTTTCATTTCTGATATTAGTAATTTGTGTTCTCTTTCTGGCTTCAGGCTTATCAATTATTGATCTTTTAAAAGAAACAGCTTTGGGGTTAATGATTTTCTCTATTTCTTGTTTTCAATTTCATTGATTTCAACTCTCATTATTTATTTTCTTTTACTTAGTTTGGTCTTCATTTGCTCTTCTTTTTCTTGTTTCCTAAGGTGGAAAATTAGATTATTGATTTTAGATTTTTCTTCTTCTTTCTAATACATGCAACTCATGCTACAAAATTTTCTCTAAGCACTGTTTTCATTCCATCCCATACATTTTGATAAGTTGTGTTTCCATCTTCATTTAGTTTAAAATATTTCAATTTTTTTCTTGAGATTTCTTCTTTGGCTGATGTGTTATTTTTTTAAAAAATTTTTTATTGTTATGTTAATCCCCATACATTACATCATTAGTTTTAGATGTAGTGTTCCATGACTCATTGTTTGTGCATAACACCCAGTGCTCCATGCGGAACGTGCCCTCCTCAATACCCATCACCAGGCTAACCCATCCTCCCACCCCCCTCCCCTCTAGAACCCTCAGTTTGTTTTTCAGAGTCCATCGTCTCTCATGGTTCGTCTACCCCTCCGATTTCCCCCCCTTCATTCTTCCCCTCCTGCTACATTCTTCTTCTTTTTTTTTTCCTTAACATATATTGCATTATTTGTTTCAGAGGTACAGATCTGAGATTCAACAGTCTTGCACAATTCACAGCGCTTACCAGAGCACATACCCTCCCCAGTGTCTATCACCCAGTCACCCCATCCCTCCCACCCCACCCCCCACTCCAGCAACCCTCAGTTTGTTTCCTGAGATTAAGAATTCCTCATATCAGTGAGGTCATATGATACATGTCTTTCTCTGTTTGACTTCTTTCGCTCAGCATAATACCCTCCAGTTCCATCCACGTCGTTGCAAATGGCAAGATCTCATTCCTTTTGATGGCTGCATAATATTCCATTGTATATATATACCACTTCTTCTTTATCCATTCATCTGTCGATGGACATCTTGGCTCTTTCCACAGTTTGGCTATTGTGGACATTGCTGCTATAAACATCGGGGTGCACGTACCCTTTTGGATCCCTACTTTTGTATCTTTGGGGTAAATACCCAGTAGTGCAATTGCTGGATCATATGGTAGCTCTATTTTCAACTTTTTGAGGAACCTCCATACTGTTTTCCAGAGTGGCTGCACCAGCTTGCATTCCCACCAACAGTGTAGGAGGGTTCCCCTTTCTCCGCATCCCCGCCAACATCTGTCATTTCCTGATTTGTTAATTTTAGCCATTCTGACTGGTGTGAGGTGGTATCTCATTGAGGTTTTGATTTGGATTTCCCTGATGCCGAGCGATATTGAGCACTTTTTCATGTGTCTGTTGGCCATTTGGATGTGTTCTTTGGAAAAATGTCTGTTCATGTCTTCTGCCCACTTCTTGATTGGATTATTTGTTCTTTGGGTGTTGAGTTTGATAAGTTCTTTATAGATTTTGGATACTAGCCCTTTATCTGATATGTCATTTGCAAATATCTTCTCCCATTCTGTCAGTTGTCTTTTGGTGTTGTTGACTGTTTCCTTTGCTTTGCAGAAGCTTTTTATCTTGATGAAGTCCCAATAGTTCATTTTTGCCCTTGCTTCCCTTGCCTTTGGCGATGTTTCTAGGAAGAAGTTGCTGCAGCTGAGGTCGAAGAGGTTGCTGCCTATGTTCTCCTTTAGGATTTTGATGGACTCCTGTCTCACATTGAGGTCTTTCAACCATTTGGAGTCTATTTTTGTGTGTGGTGTAAGGAAATGGTCCAGTTTCATTCTTCTGCATGGGGCTATCCAATTTTCCCAACACCATTTGTTGAAGAGACTGTCTTTTTTCCATTGGACATTCTTTCCTGCTTTGTCAAAGATTAGTTGACCATAGAGTTGAGGGTCCATTTCTGGGCTCTCTATTCTGTTCCATTGATCTATGTGTCTGTTTTTGTGCCAGTACCATACTGTCTTGATGATTACAGCTTTGTAATAGAGCTGGAAGTCTGGAATTGTGGTGCCGCCAGCTTTGCTTTTCTTTTTCAACATTCCTCTGGCTATTCGGGGTCTTTTCTGGTTCCATACAAATTTTAGGATTATTTGTTCCATTTCTTTGAAAAAAGTGGATGGTATTTTGATGGGGATTGCATTGAATGTGTAGATTGCTCTAGGTAGCATTGACATCTTCACAATATTTGTTCTTCCAATCCATGAGCATGGAATGTTTTTCCATTCCTTTGTGTCTTCCTCAATTTCTTTCATGAGTATTTTATAGTTTTCTGAGTACAGATCCTTTGCCTCTTTGGTTAGATTTATGCCTAGGTATCTTATGGTTTTGGGTGCAATTGTAAATGGGATCGACGCCTTAATTTCTCTTTCTTCTGTCTTGTTGGTGTATAGGAATGCCACTGACTTCTGTGCATTGATTTTATATCCTGCCACTTTACTGAATTCCTGTATGAGTTCTAGCAGTTTTGGGGTGGAGTCTTTGGGGTTTTCCGCATAAAGTATCATATCATCTGCAAAGAGTGAGAGTTTGACTTCTTCTTTGCCAATTTGGATGTCTTTGATTTCTTTTTGTTGTCTGATTGCTGTGGCTAGGACTTCTAATACTATGTTGAATAGCAGTGGTGATAGTGGACATCCCTGCCGCGTTCCTGACCTTAGGGGGAAAGCTCTCAGTTTTTCCCCATTTAGAATGATATTCGCTGGTAGGTTTTTCATAGATGGCTTTTATGATATTGAGGTATGTACCCTCTATGCCTATACTCTGAAGAGTTTTGATCAAGAAAGGATGCTGTACTTTGTCAAATGCTTTTTCTGCATCTATTGAGAGGATCATATGATTCTTGTTCTTTCTTTTGTGAATGTATTGTATCACGTTGATTGATTTGCGGCTGTTGAACCAGCCTTGCAGCCCAGGGATAAATCCCACTTGGTTGTGGTGAATAATCCTTTTAATGTACTGTTGGATCCTATTGGCTAGTATTTTGGTGAGAATTTTTGCATCCATGTTCATCAGGGATATTGGTCTGTAGTTCTCCTTTTTAATGGGGTCTTTGTCTGGTTTTGGGATCAAGGTAATGGTGGCCTCATAAAATGAGTTTGGAAGTTTTCCTTCCATTTCTATTTTTTGGAACAGTTTCAGAAGAATAGGTATTAATTCTTCTTTAAATGTTTGGTAGAATTCCCCTGGGAAGCCATCTGGCCCTGGTCTTTTGTTTTTTGGGAGATTTTTGATGACTGCTTCAATTTCCTTAGTGGTTATAGGTCTGTTCAGGTTTTCTATTTCTTCCTGGTTCAGTTTTGGTAGTTGATACATCTCTAGGAATGCATCCGTTTCTTCCAGGTTATCTAATTTGCTGGCATAGAGTTGCTCATAATATGTTCTTATAATTGTTTGTATTTCTTTGGTGTTGGTTGTGATCTCTCCTCTTTCATTCATGATTTTGTTGATTTGGGTCATTTCTCTTTTCTTTTTGATAAGTCTGGCCAGGGGTTTATTAATCTTGTTAATTCTTTCAAAGAACCAGCTCCTAGTTTCGTTGATCTGTTCTACTGTTCTTTTAGTTTCTATTTCATTGATTTCTGCTCTGATCTTTATTATTTCTCTTCTCCTGCTGGGTTTAGGCTTTATTTGCTGTTCTTTCTCCAGCTCCTTTAGGTGTAGGGTTAGGTTGTGTACTTGAGACCTTTCTTGTTTCTTGAGAAAGGCTTGTATTGCTATATACTCTCCTCTTAGGACTGCCTTTGCTGCATCCCAAAGATTTTGAATAGTTGTGTTTTCATTTTCATTGGTTTCCATGAATTTTTTTAATTCTTCTTTAATTTCCTGGCTGACCCATTCATTCTTTAGTAGGATGCTCTTTAGCCTCCATGTATTTGAGTTCTTTCCGACTTTCCTCTTGTGATTGAGTTCTAGTTTCAAAGCATTGTGGTCTGAAAATAGGCAGGGAATGATCCCAATCTTCTGGTACCGGTTGAGACCTGATTTATGACCTAGGATGTGATCGATTCTGGAGAATGTTCCATGGGCAGTAGAGAAGAATGTGTATTCCGTTGCTTTGGGATGGAATGTTCTGAATATGTCTGTGAAGTCCATTTGGTCCAGTCTGTCATTTAAAGTCTTTATTTCCTTGTTGATCTTTTGCTTAGACGATCTGTCCATTTCAGTGAGGGGGGTGTTAAAGTCCCCCACTATTATTGTATTGTTGTCGATGTGTTTCTTTGCTTTTGTTATTAATTGCCTTATATAATTGGCTGCTCCTATGTTAGGGGCATAGATATTTACAATTATTAGATCTTCTTGTTGGATAGACCCTTTAAGTAGGATATAGTGTCCTTCCTCATCTCTTATTACAGTCTTTGGTTTAAAATCGAATTTGTCTGATATAAGGATTGCCACCCCAGCTTTCTTTTGGTGTCCATTAGCATGATAAATGGTTTTCCACCCCCTCACTTTCAATCTGGGGGTGTCTTTGGGTCTAAAATGAGTCTCTTGCAGACAGCATATCGATGGGTCTTGTTTTTTAATCCAATCTGATAGCCTGTGTCTTTTGATTGGGGCATTTAGCCCATTTACATTCAGGGTAACTATCGAAAGATATGAATTTAGTGCCATTGTATTGCCTGTAAAGTGACTGTTACTGTATATTGTCTGTGTTCCTTTCTGGTCTATGTTGCTTTTAGGCTCTCTATTTGCTTAGAGGACCCCTTTCAAGATTTCTTGTAGGGCTGGTTTCGTGTTTGCAAATTCCTTTAGTTTTTGTTTGTCCTGGAAGCTTTTTATCTCTCCTTCCATTTTCAATGACAGCCTAGCTGGATATAGTATTCTTGGCTGCATATTTTTCTCATTTAGTGCTCTGAATATATCCTGCCAGTCCTTTCTGGCCTGCCAGGTCTCTGTGGATAGGTCTGTTGCCAATCTAATGTTTCTACCATTGTAGGTTACAGATCTCTCCTCTCGAGCTGGTTTCAGGATTTTCTCTTTGTCTCTGAGACTCGTAAGTTTTACTATTAGATGTCGGGGTGTTGACCTATTTTTATTGATTTTGAGAGGGGTTCTCTGTGCCTCCTGGATTTTGATGCCTGTTTCCTTCCCCAAATTAGGGAAGTTCTCTGCTATAATTTGCTCCATTATACCGTCTGCCCCTCTCTCTCTTTCTTCTTCTTCTGGGATCCCAATTATTCTAATGTTGTTTCGTCTTATGGTATCGCTTATCTCTTGAATTCTGCCCTCATGATCCAGTAGTTGTTTATCTCTCTTTTTCTCAGCTTCTTTATTTTCCATCATTTGGTCTTCTATCTCACTGATTCTCTCTTCTCCCTCATTTATCCTAGCAGTTAGCGCCCCCATATTTGATTGCACCTCATTAATAGCCTTTTTGATTTCTACTTGGTTAGATTTTAGTTCTTTTACTTCTCCAGGAAGGGTTTCTCTAATAACTTCCATGCTTTTTTCAAGCCCAGCTAGTATCTTTAAAGTGATGATTCTGAACTCTAGATCTGACATCGTACTTATGTCCGTATTGAGTAGGTCCCTGGCAGTCGGTACTACCTCTTGTTCTTTTTGTTGAGGTGATTTTTTCTGTCTTGTCATTTTGTCCAGAGGAGAATAGATTATTGAGAGAACAAAATGCTAACAGGGTAACAACGTTCCCAGAAAATATACTCTAAACAAATCAGAAAAGACCTGAAGCAGTGGGAAAAGAAAGGGAAAGAGAGAAAAAAGAAAAAGAAAAAAAAAAGAAAAAGAAAAAGATAAAGATAAAAACAAACAAAAACAGAACAAAACAAAAAAACCAGAATGTGATCAAATATGATCAGGCTGGTATATAGATCAGTGCCACCCACTAGATTTTGGGTGTATTTTGGTCTGTTAGAAGAAAGTGCCTCCCAAAATTTTAAAGAAAGAAAAACTTATATATGTACAAAAATAAGGGTTGATATGATGAAGGGATGGAATATGACTGTAAAGATGGAAATTATAAAAAATTTTATAAAAGGAATTGATAAGAAGTTGTTTGAAAAAAGAAAGAAGAGGATTTAAAAAGAAAAAAAAAGGGAGAGAATGTGATCAGGCAGGGGAGTAGAAAAAAACCATAGACTAGAGATTTAGGGTATATTTTGATCTGTTAGAAGAAACTATCTCAAAATTTTAAAGAGAGAACAACTTATATATATATGCCAAAAATATGGGTAACTACTATGAAGCGATAGAATATGACTCTAAAAATGAAAAATAAAAATGAAAAATAAAAAATTTTTTTTTTAAAAAAGGGATTGATAAGATGTTGGTTGAAAAAGGGAAAAAGAAAAAATCAAAAAAAAAAGTTAAAAAAAAATTAACTTTGAAAGACTAAAGAATCATGGTAAAAAAGCCATGAATTCTATGTGCATTATTCCCCTAGCGCTGGAGTTCTGCCATTCTCATTGATCGGTAAACTTGGTCTTGGCTGGCTGTTCTTGCTGATCTTCTGGGGGAGGGGCCTGTTGCCATGGTTTCCAGAAGTCTTTGCCGGATGCAGAATTGCCCCGCCCTTGCCGGGTCAGGCTAAGTAATCTGCTCGGGTTTGCTCTCCGGAGCTTTTGTTCCCTGCAAGCTTTCCGTACAGCTTTGGAGGCGGAGAGTGAAAATGGCGGCCTCCCAATCTCCGCCTCGGAGGAGCCGAGAACTCAGGCCCCGCTCCTCAGTGAGCCCCCAGAGAAAAGCCGTCAGTCACTCCCATCTCCCCCGTCTCCGGCCGTACTCCGTGCTCACCCGGTCTGTGACCGCACGTTTCTATCTCTGGCACCTGACCCCGTGTGGAGTCTCCAAACCCAGCAGATCCCTGCGGTGCACTCCCGCGCCGCTCCTCCCGGTGGAAGAAGGTGAGTCTCCCCGGATCTGCCGCTTGTTGGGTCCCTGCTGGAGGAGCAGGGGCCCGACTGCCGCGGATCACGGTTTATGACAACCCTGAGCTGAGAGCCTGCACCTGGGCTCTGTCTCTGCAGCCAGCTTCCCTGCTCTGATACCTGGGAGCTCTGCTGCACTCAGGCACCCCCGGTCTTTCTGTGTCCCCGAGGGTCCTGAGACCACACTGTCCCACGAGGGTTCCACCCCCGCTTAGCCACCGGAGTGAGGTCCCTCAGCGGAGCAGACTTCTAAAAGTTCTGATTTTGTGCTCCGCGGCTCTATCACTTGCCAGAAGCGGCCGACGGAGGCCCCTCCCCCACTGTCTATCCTCCCGAATATTGCCTCGGATTCACTTCTCCGCACGTCCTACCTTCCAGAAAGTGGTCGCTTTTCTGTTTAGAGAGTTGTTGCTCTTCTTTTCTTCGATCTCCTGTTGAGTTCGTAGGTGTTCAGAATGGTTTGACCCCTATCCAGCTGAATTCCTGAGAGGAGAGGAAATCCAGGTCTCCTACTCCTCCGCCATCTTGCTCCGCCCCTGGTGTGTTATTTAAAAGTGTGTTTGTTAGCCTCAACAATCAGACAAGAAGAAGAAATAAAAGGCATCCAAATTGGCAAAGAAGAAGTCAAACTTTCACTCTTCACAGATGACATGATACTCTATGTAGAAAACCCAAAAGAGGGGCGCCTGGGTGGCTCAGTCATTAAGCGTCTGCTTTTGGCTCAGGTCATGATTCCAGGGTCCTGGGATCGAGCCCCGCATCGGGCTCCCTGCTTGGTAGGAAGCCTGCTTCTCCCTTTCCCACTTCCCCTGCTTGTGTTCCTGCTCTCGCTATCTGTCTCTCTCTCTTTCTGTCAAATAAATAAATAAAATCTTTAAAAAGAAAGAAAGAAAGAAAGAAAACCCAAAAGACTCCACCAAAAAGTTACTAGAACTGATACAGTAATTCAGCAAAGTCGCCAGATATAAAATCAACACACAGAAGTCTGTTGCATTTCTATACACTAACAATGAAGCAGCAGAAAGAGAAATCAAGGAATCATTCCATTTACAATTGCACTAAAAATCATAAGATACCTAGGAATAAACCTAACTAAAGAGATAAAAGATCTGTACTCTGAAAACTATAGAACAGTTATGAATGAAATTGAGAAAGACACAAAGAAATGGAAAAACATTCCATGATTTGGAAGAACAAATATTGTTAAAATGTCTATGCTACCCAAAGTAATCTACACATTCAATGCAATCCTTATCAAAATGTCATCAGCATTTTTCACAGAGCTGGAACAAATAATCCTAAAATCTGTATGGAACCAGAAAAGACCCCAAATAGCCAAAGTAATGTTGAAAAAGAAGGCCAAAGATGGTGGCATCATAATTCTTGACTTCAAGCTATATTACAAAGCTGTGATCATCAAGACAGTATGGTACTGGCACAAAAACAGACATATAGATCAATGGAACAGAATAGAGATATCAAAAGTGGACCCTCAACTCTATGGTCAACTAATCTTCGACAAAGCAGGAAAGAATATGCAATGGAAAAAAGTCTCTTCAACAAATAGTATTGGGGAAATTGGACAGCCACATGCAGAAGAATGAAACTGGACCACTTTCTTACACCATACACAAAAATAAACTCAAAATGGATGAAAGACCTAAATGTGAGACAGGGATCCATCAAAATCCTAGAGGAGAACACAAGCAGCAACCTCTTTGATCTTGGCCGCAGCAGCTTCTTGCTAGACATGTCTCCAGGGTCAAGGAAAACAAAAGCAAAAATGAACTGTTGGGACTTCATCAGGATAAAAGCTTTTTCACAGCAAAGGAAATAATCAACAAAACTAAAAGGCAACCTATGGAATGGGAGAAGATATTCACAAATGACATATCAGATACAGGGTTAGTATCCAAAATCTGTAAAGAAGTTATCAAACTCAACACCCAAAAACAAAAAATCCAGTCAAGAGATGGGCAGAAGGCATGAACAGACATTTCTCCAAAAAAGACATACAAATGGCTAACAGACACATGAAAAAATGCTCAACATCATTTGGCATCAGGGAAATACAAATCAAAACCACAATGTTATTCCGCCTCACACTAGTCAGAATGGCTAAACTCAACAACTCAGGAAACAACAGGGGTTGGCGAGGATGCAGAGAAAGGGGAACCCTCCTACACTGTTGGTGGGAATGCCACCTGGTGCAGCCACTCTGGAAAACAGTATGGAGGTTCCTCAAAAAGAAAAATAGAACTACCCTATGACCCAACAATTGGACTAGTAGGGTCCAATTGTATCCTTTAGATAAATACTAGGGTATTTATCTAAAGGATACAAAATTGTGATTCAAAGGGACACATTCACCCCAATGTTTATAGCAGCAATGTCCACAATAACCAAAGTATGGGAAGAGCCCAGATGTCCATCCACAGATGAATGGATTAAAAAAAAATGGTGGTGTATATATACAACGGAATAGTACTCAGCCATCAAAAAGAATGAAATCTTACCATTTGCAATGACGTGGATGGAACTGGGGGTATTATGCTAAGCTTTGAAATAAGTCAGTCAGAGAAACACAAATACCATATAATGTCACTCATGTGGAATTTAAGAAACAAAATAGATGAACATAAGGGAAGGGAAGGAAAAATAAAATAAGATGAAAACAGAGGGAGACAAACCATAAGAGAGTCTTAACTATAGGAAAGAAACTGAAGGCTGCTGTTGGGGGGAGGTGAGTGGGAGATGGGGTAATTGGGTGATGGGCAGTAAGGAGGGCACTTGATGTGATGAGCAATAGGTGTTATATGCAGCTGACGAATTGCTAAATTCTACCCCTAAAATTAATAATGCACTATATGATAACTGAATTGAATTTAAATAAAAAATTTTAAAAAGAAGTGTTTTGTTTAATCTTCACATATTTTAGGATTCTCCTGTTACTGATTTCTAGTTTTATTCCTTTTGGTAACAGCAGATATTGTATGATTTCTATTCTTTTAAATTTGTTAAGGTGTGTTTTATGGTCCAGAATATGGGCTATCTTGGTTAATGTTCCATGTGAACTTGAGAAGAATGTCTAATCTGCTGTTGTTGGATGAAGTAGTCTATAGATGTTAATTGTATACACTTGATTGATGGTATTGTTGAGTTCAATTATGTCCTTACTGATCTTCTGCCTGCTGGTCCTGTCAATTTCTGACAAAGGAATGTTGAAATCTCCAACTATGATAGCAAACTCATGTATTTCTCTTTGCATTTCTATCAGTTTTTGCTTCACATAGTTTGATGCTCTGTTGTTAGGTGCATATACTATAAGGATTGTTATGTCTTCTTGGAGAATTGACTCCTTTATTATATAGTGCTCTTATTTATCCCTGATAAATTTCCTTGTTTTAAAGTCTGCATTGTTTGAGATTAATATAGCTACTTCTGCTTTCTTTTTATTAGTGTTAGTGTAGCATATTTTTCTCTGTCCAGTTACCTTTATCTATATATGTCTTTATAGTTAAAGTGGGTTTCTTGTAGACAACACATAGTTGGGTCTTGTTTTTTGTTCCATTCTGACAATCTCTCTCTTTTAATTGGTGCATTGAGATTATTAATGTTCAAAGTGAGTATTGATATAGTTGGATTAATATCTACCATATTTGTGACTGTTTTCTATTTGTTGCTCATCTTCTTTGTTCCTATTTTTGCTTTCCACTCTTTTTCTAACTTTTATGTTTTTTTTTAAAGATTTTATTTTTTTATTTGAGAGAGACAGAGAGAGAGAGAGAGCAAGCAGGAGTGTGGGGAGCAGCAGAGGGAGAGGGAGAAGCAGGCACCCTGCTGAGCAGAAAGCCCGATGTGGGGCTCAATCCCAGGACCCTGGGATCATGACCTGAGCCAAAGACAGATGCTTAACTGACTGAGCCACCCAGGTGCCCATAACTTTTATGGTTTTAATTGAGCATTTTATATGATTCCATTTTCTCTCCTTTTGTAGCATATCAGTTATACTTCCTTTTTAAAAACACTTTTTGGTGGTTGCTCTAGATTTTTCAATATACATCTACAACTAATCCAAGTCCACATTCAAATAACACTAGACCACTTCATAGGCAATGTGAGTACCTTATGAAAAAAAAAATAGCCATAATTTCTCCCTACCATTCCTGGTAACATTGCTGTCATTCCTTTCACTTATATTTGTATATATATGATGCATGTTGTTGCTGTTATTATTTTGAAGGAACTGTTATTTGTTAGATTAAGAAAAAGAAAAATAACATTTTTTATTGTATTTTCACTTATTCTTAGATGCTCTTCCTTTCTTTATGTAAATCCAAACTTCTGACCTATCTTATTTTCCTTCTCTCTAAAGAACTTCTTTTAACATATCTTTCAAGGCAGGTCTACTGGCAACAAATTTCTTCAAGTTTTATTTTGTCTGAGAAAATCTTTATTTTTCCTTCACTTTGAAGGAAAATTTCTCAGAATACAGAATACAGTATTGGTTGTTTTTTCTCTCAACACTTCAAATACTTTATTCCATTCTCTTCTTGCTTGCATGGTTTCTGAGAAGTTAGATGTAATTCATATCTTTCTTCCTCTATTGGTAAGGTGTTTTTCCCCCTCTGGCTTCCTCCTGGATTTTTTCTTTGATTTTTTTTTTCTTTTGTAGTTTTAAAATTATATGCCCAGGTGATTTTGTTGTTGGTGTTGTTGTTTCATTTATCATGCTTGGTGTTCTCTGAGCTTCCTGCATTTTTGGTTCAGTAACTGACATTAATCTGGGGAAATTCTTAGTCATTATTGTTTCAAATATTTCTTCTGTTTCTTTCTCCTTTTCCTTTTCTTCTGGTATTTAATTATGTGTATGTTATATCTTTTGTAGTTGTTCCATAGTCCTTTTTGTTTCCTTTCAGTTTTTGTACTCTTGTTTTTCAGTTTGGGAGGTTTCTATTGATATATCCTGAAGCTCAGAGATTCTTCCCTGACATGTGTCCAGTCTGCTAGTAAGTCTTTCAAAGACATTCTCATTTCTGTTACAGTGTTTTGATCTCTAGCATTTCTTTTTTGTTCTTTCTTAGGATTTGAGGATTTGTATCTCTTTGATTACATTGCCCATCTGTTCTTACATGCTGTCTACTTTATTCATTAGAGTCCTTAGCATATTAAAGATAGTTGTAAATTCTAGGTATTATAATTCCAATATTCCTGATATGTCTGGTTCTGATGCTTGCTCTGTCTCTTCCAACTATGTATGTTTTTTTTCCTTTTAGTATGCTTTGTAATTTTTTCTTGATAGACATGAGGCACTAGGTAAAAAAATTACTGTAAATGGGCCTTTTGTAATAGTAAGGTATGGGGGGAGGGGAAGCATTCTATAGCCCTATGATTAGGTCTAAGTTTTTTAGGGAGACTATGCCTCTGGACTGTGAACTTCACAAGTGTTTCTGTTTTTTTCTTCTCTATTAAGGGGGACAAGATGGCTAGAGTGGGCTAGAATTTGGTATTTCTTTTCTCATACACGGAAGGATAGAGCTCACTAGAGTTAGGTGTTTTATTTCTCCTAGGTCAGTTAGGCTTTGATAATAAACCAGCAGTTTAGGCTCTGGTTAACTAGTTTCCCCTGACTGAAGGACTTTTTAAGAAGAAAAGACTCCTCTGGCATATTACAAAATGTTCCTGTTTTTTTCTCTCCCTGCCTGAAACATTAGAGAAATTTTCTCTGTTATTTACTGTGAACCTGGTCAAACTCCTGGAAGTAAAACAAAAATGTGGGGACCTCCCATGCTGGGTTCCCTTTGAGCTTTTAACTTTCAAACTCGTCTCAATGAACTTCCACCAGTATGTCTGAAGGTTCTGATTTCTCCACATCTTTACCAACAGTTGATATTGTCTATCCTTTCGGTTGTAGCCATCATGGTATGTGTGAAGTGGGATCTCATTGTGATCTTGATTTGCATTTCCATAATGACTAATTATGTTGAGCATTTTTTATATTTACTATTAGCAAGATGCAGCAGAAATGATATAAAGGTTTCTAACCTAACAATATTTTAGATATTGGACTTATTAGGCATGGAATATAAATAGGTATATAAATAGGTATATTTTATATGTTTAACAAAATAAAAATATATTAAAATATGAATAAAGGATAAGAGACAGTAAGAGATGACCTACTGATATGAAAAAGAACCAAGGAGAGATTATGGAAACAAAATTATAATATGTGAAATTTAAAACTCAATTAGATACCACTGGATGGTAAAGCTGAAGAAGTTTTCTAGACTATAGCCCAGAGGGAGAAAGGATTAGAAAAAATGAAAGAGAGGTTAAAAGATATAGAGAACAGTATATGAAAATCTAATGTAAATCCAATTATGAATTCAGATGAGAAGAGAAAAAATTGGGCAGAGGCAATATTAGAAGAGGATTTTACAGTATTAGTGAAAGTTACCAATATATAGACTCAGAAAATTCATCAAATCCTAATGGAAATGAATAAAAATATATCCACAATTGGACACACTGTAGTGAAACTTCAGAGGACAAAAGACAAAAAAAATCTTAAGGGCAACATAGAGAAAGATTACCTTTCAAAAACAACAGTTAGACTAACAGCTGTTTTATCATCAGGAACAGAGGAAGACAAAAGATAGAATATGTTCAACAATGATTATAACTGTAAATTTGCGCATCCAATGAAATGGTCTTTAGACCAAGGACAAAAAATATTTTTCAGACAAATAAAAATCAGTAAGTTTCTAACTAGCAGACCCATGCTAAAAGAAATTTTAAGGAATTCACTTCATGCAGAGCGAAAGTGATACAAGACAAAAGGTCGGCAATGCAAGAAAAAGTAGTGAATAATACATATGGTATATAATATAATATATAGCAATAAATTGGTTAAAATGTGAATCAACTTAAATAAATACTAAGTGTAAATGACAAAAATATTTACAGGAATAAGAAACTATATAGAATTAGAATACTGGACAAATAGCTTAAAAGTTTGAAGGTATTGATTGGGACACCTGGGTGACTCAGTTGGTTAAATGTCTGCCTTTGGCTCAGGTCACGATCCCAGGGTCCTGGAATTGAATCCTGCATCAGACTCCTTGTTCAGCAGGGAGCCTGCTTCTCTCTCTGACTGCTGCTCCCCCTGCTTGTGCTCTCTCTCTCCCTCTCTCTGACCAAAAAAAAAAAAAAATCTTAAGAAAAAAAAGTTTGAAGGTATTGACCAGAATTAAAGTGTTTAAAGTCCATGTATTGTTTGGGGAAAGATTAAAATATATTAATTTTTTTAGACATTTGTATGTTAATCACATAATGGATAGAACAGAACGTATAACTTCATGGGAGAGGCAAATGTGCATTGTGCCTTAGTTACAGAACCTCAGTTTCATTTAGGTTGTTAGTGTTTGCAGTCAGAAGACATTTTCTGGCTTCCATGTGAGGTCTAGTTATGTGACTTAAGTTCAGATATTTAAGCAAAAGTGTGGTGTGGAATTTCCAGAAAGATTCCTCAAAAGGCTTTTTTTTTTTTTCTTAAAAGAGAGAGAGAGAGTGCAAGAGGTGGAGGGGCAGAGGAAGAGGGAGAGAGAGAATCTTAAACAGATTCCACACTGGGCAGAGCTCAATCTCATGACCTTGAGATCATGACCTGAGCTGAAATCAAGAGTCAGATGCTTAACTGACTGAGCCACCCAGGTTCCCCAAAAGGCATTTATTTCCTTAGGTGGGAGATGGGCCTTGTGTCCTCCTTCTTTCTTCTGTTGGATGCAATATAGATGTGATAGCTGCATCTTCAGCAACCATCTTAGACAATCTTGGACCAAGAGGGTGGTTTTAAGTCTGCAAGCATGGTCTAGGATGATTGTACAGAAAGATAGAAGGAATGTGGGTTCTTAATGATATTACAGCATCTATACCAGCCCTGGACTAACTATCTCTGGACATCTTTTAAAGGAAAGAGAAATAAATTTCTATCTTGTTTTAGCCCTGTTATTTGTATTTTTGTTGTTGTTGTTTTATATTGGAAAGCTTATCAGCAGCTAGTCCTGATACTAGTTGATACAAACTTCTAAAGTGGTAGAAGAGAGAGAATGGGATGAGAAAAAACATACAGTAACTCAATGAATCTAAAATAGGAAAGAAAGGGATGCCTGGGTGCCTCAGTCGTTAAACGTCTGCCTTTGGCTCAGGTCATAATCCCGGGGTTCTGGGATCGAGCCCCGCATTGGGCTCCCTGCTCTGCAGGAGGCCTGCTTCTCCCTCTCCCACTCCCCCTGCTTGTGTTCCCTCTCTCGCTGTCAAATAAATAAATAAAATCTTAAAGAGAAAAAGAAACAGAAAACAGAAAAAGCAGGACAAATAGAAAACAAAAAATAATGATTGTACAAATAAATATATGTATTAGCAATTATATTAAATTTAAATATATTAAACTTATCACTTAAAAGCAAATATTATTCTACTAGATTAAAAAGAAAATCTCAGCTATATATGTTGTACTTATAAAAATATTCATAAAACACAAAGACACAGGGAAGGGAAACTTCCAAATTCACTGTATGAGGACAGTATCACTCATACCCAAACCAGATAAAGACACAACCATAAAAGAGAACTGCAGGACAGTATCTCTGATGAACATAGATGCAAAAATCCTCAACAAAATACTAACAAACTGAATCCAACAATACATTATAAAAATCATTCACCACAATCAAGTGGGATTTATTTCTGGGTTGCAAGGTTGGTTCAATATTCACAAATCAATCAATGTGATACATCACATCAATAAGAGAAAAGATAAAAATCATAAATACAAAATAAGCATTTGACAAAGCACAACATCCATTCATGATAAAAACACTCAACAAAGTAGGTTTAGAGGGAACATGCCTCTACACAATAAAGGCCACTTATGAAAAACCCACAGCTAACATCATCCTTAATGGTGAAAAACTGAGAGCTTTCCCCCTAACATCAGGGATGAGAGAAGCATGTCCACTCTAACCACTTTTATTCAACATAGTACTGGAAGTCCTAGTCACAACAATCAGACAACAAAAAGAAAAGGCATTCAAATTGGTAAGGAAGAAGTAAAACTGTCACTATTTGAAGATGACATGATACTATATATAGAAAACCCTAAAGACTCCACCAAAAACTACTAGAACTGATAAATAAATTCAGAGTCATGGGATACAAAATCAATGTACAGAAATCTGTTGCATTTCTATACACCAACAATGAAGCAGTAGGAGAAATTAAGAAAACAATCCCATTTGCAACTGTACCAGAAATAATAAGATACCTAGGAATAAACCTAACCAAAGAGGTGAAAGACCTGTACTCTGAAAACTATAAAACACTGATGAAAGAAATTGAAGATGACACAAAGAAATGGAAATTCCATGCTCATGGATTGGAAGAACAAATATTATTAAAATGTCCATACTACCCAAAGTAACCTACAGACTTAATGCAATCCCTATCAAAATACCAACAGCCATTTTCACAGAACTGTAACAAACACTTCTAAAGTTTATATTTACAAAAGACCTCAACTAGACAAAGCAAATCTTGAAAAAGAAAAACAAAATTGGAGGTATTACAATTCCAGATTTCAAGTTATATTACAAAGTGGTAGTAATCAAAACAGTATGGTACTGGCATAAAAATAGACACAGAGATCGATAGAATAGGACAGAAAAACCAGAAATAAACCTACAATTATATGGTCAATTAATCTTCAACAAAGCAGGAAAGAATATGCCATGGGAAAAAGTCTCTTTAACAAATGGTATTGGGAAAATTGGGCAACTATATGCAAAAGAATGAAACGGGACCAGTTTCCCACACCATATGCAAAAATAAACTCAAAATGGATTAAAGACCTAAATATGAAATCTCAAACCGTAAAAATCCTAAAAGAGAGCACAGGAAGTAATTTCTCTGACATTGGCTGTAGCAACTTTTTTTAGATGTGTCTCTTGAGGCAAGGGAAATAAAAGCAAGAATAAACTATTGGGACTACATCAAAATAAAAAGCTTCTGCATGGGAAAGGAAACAATAAAACTAAAGGCAACCTATTGAATGAGAGAAGATATTTGCAAATGACATATCCAAAAAGATTTAGTACCCAAAATATACAAAGAAGTTATAAAACTCAACATCCAAAAAATAAATAATCCAATTAAAAACAGGCAGAAGACATGAACAGACATTTCTCCAAAGAAGACATCCAGAAAGTCAACAGATACATGAAAAGATGTTCAATATCACCCATCATCAGGGAAATGCAAATCAAAACTACACCTTGTACCTTTCAAATGGCTAAAATCAACA
This sequence comes from Halichoerus grypus, assembly GCF_964656455.1. Classification (NCBI taxonomy): domain Eukaryota; kingdom Metazoa; phylum Chordata; class Mammalia; order Carnivora; family Phocidae; genus Halichoerus; species Halichoerus grypus. The sequence goes on from NC_135722.1 coordinate 40,107,839, forward strand.
GCACAAGAAACAACAGGTATTGGTGAGGATGTGGAGAAAAAGGAACTCTTGTGCCCTATTGGTGGGAATGCAAACTGTTGCAGACAATGTGGAGGACAGTATGGAGGTTCCTCAAAAGTTAAAAATGAACTATCCTAAGATCCAGTAATCACACTACTGGGTATTTACCCAAAAAATACAAAACACTAATTCAGAGGGATATATGCACATCTGTCTTTATTAGAGCATTATTTATAATAGCCAAATTATGGAAGCAGCCCAAGTGTCCATCAATAGATGAATGGATAAAGAAGAGGTGGTAGATAGATAGATAGATGATAGATAGATAGATAGATAAAGATAGATATCTCTATATATAGATATATAGATATAGAGATAAATATAGAGATAGATATATAGATATAGAGATATATATATACATATATATAGATATAGAGATAGATATCTATCTCTATATCTATCTATCTATCTAAAATGGAATATTATTCAGCCATAAAAAAGAATGAAATCTTGCCATTTACAACAACATGGATAGAGCTTGAGAGTATAATACTAAGCGAAATAAGTCAGCCAGGCAAAGACAAATAACATATGATTTCACTTATATGTGGAATTCAAGAAACAAAACAAATGAGCAACAGAAAAAAAATGAGGGCGAGACAAACTAAGAAATATTCTCTTAATTATAGAGAACAAAATGATGATTACTGGAGGGGAGAAGGGTAGGGGAATGGACGAAATAAGTGATGAGGTTTAAAGAGTACACGTACCATGATGAGCACTGAGTAATGTATAGAATGGTGAATCACTATATTGTGCACTTGAAACTAATCTAATACTGTATGTTAACTATAGTGGAATTAAAATAAAAAACTTAATAATAAAATAAAATGAACATAAAAACCCCACAAGGACACATGTTGAAGAAAAATAGAGAATTAAAAAAAATATACCAGGTAAATACTATCAGAAAGAAAGGTGATAGAAATATATTAATAGATAAAATAAAGCAATAAAAGTGATTAGAGATAAAGAGAGTAATTGTAATAAAACACAGAATAAAACACTATATTAAACCTCTATCCATCTAGTAGCATGGCTTCAATATGTATGAATGCAAAATACAGAGCACTTAAAAGAGAAATTTACAAAAGATTTAAAAACACCCCTTTCAGTAAATTATCAAGCACACCAAATGTAGTAATTATATAGAAAAAATTTGAACACAATAAGTACAATCCAGTGAACCTATGTTCTACCCACCAATCCGATATTTATTCTTTTCAAGTATAAATGGAATATATTTCAAAATTGAGCATATACTAGGCCAGAAAACAATTTTAACAAATTTCAAAGTAATATTTCATTTTCTGATTCCAATATAATTAAGTTAGAAATCAATAAGAAAAATATAACTAGAAAAAAACCATACATTTGGAAATTTAAAAACATCTAAATAATGCATGGGTGTCTAATAATGAAACCTCTTAGAGGATTGTCAGGAACTATGAAGGGTCTGATACTTAACTCTGCTTACAAGTGAACAAGGTAGGCTGGCAGGATATCTGAAACACCTAGGCTGGCAGACAAATCCAGTAAGAATGTTGACTGTAAGGCTGGGAGCGAACATGGACTTAATCATAAATTTGGCCATGGGGTTGGTCCCCATAGGGTGATATTGGCCCAACAGGAGAATGATTCCTGTAGCCCATGATGTGGCATTGGGTTCTAAGACTGAGAGGATGAGTGGTATACAGTGATTGTTAGGGCAAGAGGATGGGGTGGCGTTGCATGACAAGGAAATCCGGATGTCACTGCACTGTTTGAGGCACCACCTGGCGGACCATCATTCCATTCCCGGCCAAGTCGCCACCCATGACTCACATCCCCAGGCTTATGAGCAGAACTGAGGGCAGGTGTTTGGCTGTTGAGGCATGGGGGCCCCACAGATGTAGATATCTACCAGCTGGTAACCTGAGTGAGGCCATGGTAGGAACACTGTCTATGAGGTTCCCAGGATGTATCAAGAAGCTGGCATCCATCAAAATGGAGGTTAACCTTTGGTGTGTGCCCATCCCAGGTGGAAGAAGTCAGTGGGGGCGCTGGTGCGGGATTGAGGGGGATAAGCTGGAAAAAACCATGGTGAAATGCGCTCAGGAGCAGATAGCAGAGGGCTGGTAAAAGTGGGGTCTACGACCTTAGGTAGAGGGAGCCATCGTGGCTAACCTGTCAGCAGATGAAACCCGTGGACAAGTAAGTGCAGTAATACACCCTAGGGACACCAAGTAAGCAATGACAATAGTAACCTCTGGGGGGGAACTCCAGTCAGGAGGGGCAACAGTATAGAGTCCGACTCCCAAGTTGAGGGAAATCACGCCGATGAGAGCCAGGAACCACAGTGAGCAGGTGTCCATCAGTCCGTGGGGTCTCATAGAAGGTGAAGCCGGAGTGGGTTCGTGAAGTCTGGCTAGACTCTCCATTGGCATGGCTCCTCGTCTGAATGATGAGCTTTCTTCACTCTGGAGTGGTGGACCCACGGGGTGACACCTGAGACCTTGAGGGCAGTAGGGGTGGTTAGAACAACAGTGTGGGGCCCTGTCCACTGTGGCTTAAGGGGGTTTTTCTTCCAATCTTTGACCCAAACTGAATCCCCTGTCTGGAAGGAGTGTACCTGAGACCCTAAGGAAATTGGAGCCCTCTCAATGGTGTACTTTTGTAATTTATTTAGGGTGGTCCCCAGGGCCTGAAGCTGCTCCTTTATCCCTTTATCTCCAACCTGATGCAAGTTTCCTGGAAGGCTTCCCAAGCACAGGGGAGGCCATCCATATATTAATTCGAATGGGAAGAAACCTGATGTCCCGGGCGTGCAGCGAGCACGCAGGAGAGCTAGAGTTAGCAGATCTGGCCACGGGAGGTTAGTCTCCTGACAAAATTTTGCTAAGGTTCCCTTGAGGGTGTGATTCATTCGCTCTACTTTCCCTGAACTTTGGGGCCGGTAAGCGGTGTGGAGTCTCCAGGTGATGTTGAGAGATCTGGTCAAGACCTGTACAATGTCTGCCACAGATGCGGGTCCATTGTCACTATGGATTGTTAATGGCAGGCCAAACCAGGGCACGATCTCCCGCAAGAGGACTTTAGCTACTTCCTGGCTTTGCTCCGTCCTAATCGGGAAGGCTTCGACCCACCCAGAGTATGTGCACACTATTACTAGAAGATATCTGAACCCCCTGCTCGGCTGCACATCTGTGAAGTCTACCTCTAGATCTTCGAAGGGGGTTGCTCCCATCCTCTGGACACCTGGCGGGGGCTGTGGTGCAGACCAAGCATTATTTTTAGCACATGTTATGCATCGTTCACTCGTTGCTTGGCACAGTGCTGGTAGCTGACTGACGTAGTAGTGCTTCTTGAGAAGGGCCTCAAAGGCGGTTTGTCCCAGATGAGTGAGTCGGTGGTATTCCTTGACTAGATGCCCTCCAGTTGCTGTTGGAACAAAGATGCGCCCGTCTGGCATCATCCACCATCCCTTTTCAGTCAGGGTGGCTCCCTCAGCCATGGCCCATTCCTTTTCCTTTTTAGTGAAACTGGGCAGAGGGACTCCTTCTGGGGGTGTTAGGGCCATGGTGAAGGAAGGGGCTTTGTCCATGTCCTCACTGGCTGCGGTCTTGGCTGCCTCATCTGCCAGATGATTTCCCCGCGCTATGGGGTCGTCTCCTTTCTGGTGTCCCTTACAGTGCAGGATTGCTACTTCTTTTGGAAGCCAGACAGCTTTGAGGAGTCTCAGTATCTGCTCCTTGTTCTTGATAGCTTTTCCTGCTGCGGTTAGGAGGCCCCTTTCCTTGTAGATGGTTCCATGTATATGTACAGTAGCAAAGGCGTGCCGAGAGTCAGTATAGATGTTGACTCGCTTGTCTTCACCGAGGGTGAGGGCTCGGACTAAGGCATATAATTCAGCCCATTGAGCTGACCATCCCGCTGGTAATGCCTTAGCTTCTAGGACTTCAGTGGTTGTGGTTACTGCATAACCCGCTTTCAGGGCACCCTCCTGTAGGTAACTGCTGTCATCGCTGAACAGCGTGAGCTCTGGATTCTTTATGGCTTGATCCCACAGATCTTCATCAGTCACCTCGGAGCAGTCATGGTCTGGTTCCCCCTCTTCCGTGGGGAGAAAGGTTGCTGGATTTAATGTCCTTACTGTTTTGAGGGTGAGCGCAGGTTTTCACAGAGGAGCCCTTGGTATTGTGCTAGCCGAGAGTTGGAAAGGAAGCGGTGTCCCTGTGCGTTCACGGGGGACACAAATGCATGAGGGACCTTGATGTTAAGTTCTTGCCCCAGGGTAAGTTTGTCTGCCTCCTTGATGAGTAGGACTGTGGCTGCCAGAGCCCTGAGGCACGGTGGACATCCCACTGCCACAGGGTCCAGCTTCTTTGACAGGTAAGCAACTGGCCGTTGCCAGGGTCCAACAGTTTGGGTGAGTACCCCGAGTGCTATTTTTTCCTTTTCATGCACAAAGATATTGAAGGGTTTTTCTACATCTGGTAGGCCCGGGGCTGGAGCCCACCCCAGGGCGGTCTTTATCTCTGTGAAAGCGGCTTCTCCTTCCTCAGTCCAGGCAGGGGGTTCTTGATCTGGTCCCCCTAAGAGATCATAAAGGGGTCTTGCTATTGCTGAGAACCCAGGGATCCAGATGCAGCAGAATCCTGCAGCCCCCAGGAATTCTCATAGGCCCCTTTTTGTCTGGGGTTGTGGCAGGGAGATGATGACCCTTTTCCTCTCTGGCCCTAGTTCTCCTTTCCCTTGGGTAAGGAGGAAACCAAGGTGTCGGACCTGTTTTTGGCAGATTTGTGCCTTCTTCCATGAGACTTGGTATCCCGAGTCGGACAGGAGCTGTAGGAGGGCCTTTGTGCCTTTTGTGCAGTCTTCTTGTGTGTCACTGGCGAGGAGGAGGTCATCTATACACTGAAGGAGGATGCATCATGTGGCCTCTCTTGGGAAGCTGGCGAGGTCCATGGCCAGCGCTTCCCCAAAGAGGGTTGGTGAGTTTTTAAACCCCTGCGGGAGGCTCGTCCAAGTCAGTTGCATCTGGTGCCCTGTATCAGGTTCAGACCATTCAAAGGCAAATAGTGGCTGGCTCTGGGGAGCTAAGTGGAGGCAGAAGAAGGCATCCTTCAAATCTAGGCAAGTGAACCATCTGGCTCACCCTGGGATTTGGCCGAGGAGGGTGTATGGATTTGGGACCACTGTGTGCAGAGAGATGGTCACCTTGTTGATGGCCTGCAGGTCTTGAACTGGTTGGTATCCCCCTCCTGGCTTCTTGACTGGCAGGAGTGGGGTATTCCAGGCCAACTAGCACTCGACTAGAATACCTGCTTCTTTGAGTTTGGTCAGATGTTCTTGGATGCTGATCTTAGCTTCTTGTGGAAGGGGGTATTGCCTTTGCCTCTGAGGTTGGGCTCCTGGGATCAGTTCAACAATGATAGGGCCCAATTCTGGGTTAGTCCAGGTGGATTGTTTTCAGCCCCTACTGAAGGGAAGGCGAGTCTGAACTCCTGTGGGCTGCTCGGTTGGGCCTGGGCACAGAATAGCCTCCATTCTTCTTCTCTTGGCATGGTAATTGCTCATATTTGAGACCCTGTCTCCTCTTGCCTTGGGTTCAATCAGAGGCTAGTGTGTCCAGTGGGCTCAAAGGTTATCTGAGCCCTAAGCTTGGAGAGTATGTCTCGGCCCAGGAGAGGGATGGGGCAATCAGGCAGATAAAGGAATTCATGTCGGACCTTGTGGCCCCCGAGTTCACACTGGTGAGCCTGGCAAAAGGGCTGTTGTATCGTCCACGTCCTGGTGGCCCTGAGGATGGTTGCAGTCCTTTTGCTGAAAGGTGCCACTGGGGAGGTGACAACAGAGTGCTCGGCCCCAGTTGATACTTATAAAAGTCACTGGTTGGCCCCCCACCTTCATTTTGACTGTGGGCTCATGGGTGCCAAGGAGGAAAGAGCCCGGTCCCCCTCAGTCTGAGTCCATTCCTGCAAGGCATATGAGGTCCTCCTCTCGGGGTTCTTCCTTGTAGCGGCTGGGCTTTTGAGCCTTTCCCCAGTTGGGACATTTTGTTTTTCCAATGCCCTTTCTCTTTACAGTAGGCACATTGATCCCTTGCCAAGGGGGTTCTGGGCTTCCCCCCTTTTGGTGGTTGGGGTCTCCCTGTCTTTGTGTTATCCTTTTCTTTCAGGGTGGCGGCGAGGAGGCTGACTTTCTTTTTCATCTTTTTGTCAGCTTCCCATTCGGCTGCGACCTGCCTGTTCATGTAGACCTTATTGGCAATCTCTATTAGTTGGGTGATGTTCATCCCAGCAAAACCCTCAGTTTCTGAAGTTTTTTTCTGACGTCTGGGGTGGCCTGAGCCACGAAGGAGGTGTTTACCATCTGTTGGCTTTGCTGTGTCTGGGGGTCAAATGGAGTGTATATCCTGTAGGCTTCACATAGTCTTTCGTAGTAGTCCCCGGGGGACTCCCCTGGTTGTTGAGTGACCGAGGATACCTTAGTCATGTTCATGGGTTTCTTAGCTCCTACCCGGATTCCCCGGAGGAGGGCCTCCTGGCACCGGTGGATGTGGGCCTGTCCCTTGGTTGTGGTGAAGTCCCATACTGGGCGCTCTTCGGGTGCGGCCATATTAGCCCAGGCAGCAGGGTTGATGACTCCCGCTGGTGTGTGCTCTTCCAGGTACTGCCGTGCACCTTTCACTATTCTCCTCCTTTCCTCTGTGTTAAACTGGGTGTGGAATAACTGTTGGCAGTCTTCCCAGGTTGGCCAATGAGTCTGGAAGAGGGATTCTGTGAGGTCCTACCATAGCCTGTGGTTTCTCAGAGTAGGATGGGGTGTTATGTTTCCAGTTGAGGAGGTCGGTGGTGGAGGAGGGCTGATAACACATCATGGAACGGCCGGGTTGGACCGTCCCATCTTCATCGTGCCTCCCGGGTTCCTGCGTCTCTCGTACCGGCATTTGGAGGGCGCTTGTGCCCAGCCTGGGGCGCAGCCTGGCTGTTGGTCCGGAGAAAGTGGATCTTTTGGGCCTGGAGGCGCCGATGGATCCTCTGGGCCTGGGGCGCCAGTGAAACTGATGGCAGCGGAGTGTCTGGAGCTGAAGGGCCAGGTGTAGATGGTCTCGGGGGTACATACGGTGGGGGCAGGGTCGGTTTGTCCTTGGGATCTCTGGCTAGGATTTGTGAAGACTGGGACTTTTGCTGATTTTCTTTACGGCGCCTGGATGAGGCAATTAAGACCCTGGCCTGTCCCTGCCTATTGCAAGTGAATTGCACCCAGGGGGGAAGGGTCTGAGCAATTCCTAGCCAGGAGTCAATGTACGGAAACTGGCCAGGGTGTCCTGGTTCTCCTGTTATGACTCACCATACTTGACTAATCGTTGGGACATCCAATATCCCTTCTGAAGGCCACCTGACATCAAAGGTGGGCCATTCAAATTCACATAGGGTTCTCAACTTGCCAGAGTTCATCCTGACTCCATAGTCTCCCGAAAACCCCCTCTTGAAATTTTTGATCATGGTCTCTAGAACCGTAGGTTTACACTGCCCTGACTGCATGGTGATGTCCCTGTGTATGGTGGTGCAGAGACAGACAAAGGGGGGGGTGCCTCCTGAGGTGAGGAGACCAATCAGATGCCCGTCTGGCCGTGTCCCGAAGGAGCTGAGGTGAGGCTTAGCCGTAGTGTTCTCAGCGTAGTGACTTATGATCGGAAGCTATTCTGATGCTGCCATAGACTGTATGCCATTCACCACGGAATCACAGACGGGCCCACTCAGACTCCGTAGGCTTCTGGAGACCTTAAGGGTGCCCGCCCATGGAGTCACAGAATCAGTCCGCTTGAGCAAGCCAGGTCGGACTGCACATTCACTCACACATTCACACTCCAGAATTTATTACATTCCCTCCCTGGGAATCCCTACCTGTGAGACCTCTAAGAGGTCTCTGGGAGGTGATCAGGCTCCCCTTCCACCCCAGTGGGGGTGGGCCTGTCTGGGTCCTGGGGCCCCAGGCCTTACTGGAATCCAACATCAGGACCAGGTCCTCACCTGCCAAGTCTCCTCCAGTCCGGCAGAAACAGTGGAGCGGGGCCGGCCTGAGGCGACCGGCGCGAGACTGCCGAAAATTAGGCAGGGCACGCCTTCTCTGTTATGATCCCTCTTCCGTCACCGCCCCACCATTACCCCAAAACTGGTGGCAACAATGGGCCAGCGCGGTTGTGTTTCCCGGTCAGGGAACCAAATGTTAGGGAAGCTGGACCGGATCGCCCAACAGAAGAACCAAGCAGCACCCGGAAATCTTGGAGGACAGGAGGTTTATTTAACACCGGCGGGCTCAGAGGAGAGTGGTCTCCAAAGGTCTGAGCCCCGAGCACAAACAAAGCGGGAAATTTATACATTTCTACTTCTGCATACTTGGCACTTTCGGGGCGTGCGCGTGAAGTGGGGCAGGGAGAAGAACCGGGATTGGTGCGTGTGGGAAGCTGAGCAGGGAGAAGAACCTGGAAGAGCCCTGGGGCAAGGACTGGGACTCTCTTGGGGGCTCAGTCGGCCATCATAGGACACAGATTTTCCTTATCAGTAGAGTCTAGTTTGTGTGGTATAGACAGAAAAAGAACTAAGGTGTAAAAGGATCATTGTGGATTATATGATTATCTTCTTTGAAAAGCAAAATTAATCTACAGATGTTATTGGAATTAATAAAAATTTATCAATATTTCTGGATGTAAAATTAGAAAATAATTGTATATTTATAGCATTAGAAGCAAAGCATTAGAAAGTGCAATAAAAGACCAATTATAATAGCAAAAAATGTAAGTACCTAAGAATACATCTAATAGAAGATTGCAAGAATCTTTGAGGATAATATTTCAAAACTTTATGGAATAATGTATTAGTTAGAGTCATGCTGGTTTAACAGATAAACTCCACTTGCCAGTGGTTTACCACAGTAGATGTTTCTTTCTTTCTGAGGGTAATCCAGAACAGGTGTTTTGGATTAGTGGGTGGCTTTCCATTAAGTACAGATTTAGGTGCTCAGCCTCCTTCTGTTATTTTGGCTCTGCCATATTTAACATGTCACTTCCAAGGTTGCTATAATAAACAGACATGCAGGACCATGCGGAAGTTGCTAAGGCTAAAGCTAGCAACTCCTATGGGTATGCAATTCCAAACAAAATTCCGCAGTATTTTTTGTAAAAATCGACAAACTGATTCTAATATTTATATGGAAAAGAGAAGAAACTAGAATGGCCAAAATTTTTTGAAAAGAGGAACAGAATTGGAGGATTTACACTAAAGCTATATAGTACTCAATACATTATGATATTAGTGGGATAGGCACATACATCAATAGAATAAAATAGAGAGTCTAGAAATAGACCTAAACATATATGGTAATTGATTTTCAATGGAGTAGAGGCAATTCAATGGAAAAATTCTTTTAAAAAGTGGTGCTGGAGCTGGGGTGCCTGGGTGGCTCAGTCAGTTAAGGTCTGCCTTTGGCTCAGGTCATGATCTCAGGGTCCTGGGATTACGCCCCAAGTCAGGCTCCCTGCTCAGTGGAGAATCTGCTTCTTTCCCTGCCCCTCCCCTCTCGCTGCCCCTCCCCCGCCCCATCTTGTTCTCTTTTTCTCTCTCTCTCTCAAATACATAAATAAAATCTTTAAAAAAAATGGTGCTGGAACAATTGAATATGCAGGTGTTGGGAAAGGGGGAGAGAAAAGAGAAAAAACAACAAAAAAAGAACCTTGAACAATACTTTATTCCATATATAAAAATTAACTCAAAATGGATTAAAGACCTAAGTGTAAAACCTGAAACTATTATGTTTCTACAAGAAAACTGGGGAAAATTTTTGTGAGCTTTGTCTAGCCAAATATTTTCTAGATATGACACAATTGCACAGTCCATAGAATAAATTTGACTTCATCCAATTAAAAACTTTAGCTCTTCAAAAGACACTGTTAAGAGAAAGGAAAGGCAAGCCACAGATTGGGTGAAATATTTCCAAAACTATATGAGGTTAGAAGACTTGTATCCAGAACACATAAGGAACTCTCAAAGCTCAACAAATAAATTGGGAGAAGATTATTTTCTACATGTGAAACTGATAAACATTAATATGCAAAATATATAAAGAATATGTAAAATCTCTGAAGTTTCACAAGAGCTGATTGGAGGGATGTGCTACTAATGACAGGAGGCTATAAAATTCACTGCCTATTGCTGCCATAAGTCATAGCTTAATCAAGAAGTAAATTAAGTCTTTCTTCCTTGAAATTGAGTTCATTAGCTGACCTGTGGTATCTCCTCTATCATTATATGGAAAGGACCCCAAGCCGCTGTTGCATGGTCTGGATTTGAACTGGGGCCTAAGAGGTTAGATGTATGTAACTATAAATACATTAAATGAGAGGGGGAGTAAAGAGAGAGAACTACACAAAATTAAAATTTCTACATAAAATAAAATTACAAGCTAAAATCTAAAACATGAAAAAACAAGTTAAGGCAGACATCTGAAATCAACAAAAATTGATAATTGAAATAGAAATGTGTTACATATAAATTGAGTTTGTAAGAGTCTAATAAAGGCTTTAAAGTGAGTATGTTTATGATGTCCAAAGAGATCAAAGAAAGCATAGCAAAAGGATCAGAAATTATGAAACTATAACTGGAAGAAATTAACAAGCATAATTGGTATTAACCTCATTTTCCACTCGTTTGCTCCTGATGTATATGCATGCACTAATTTTAAAATATTAACCTTGTTTCCTGTGACCTTGTTAAATTTACATATTAATTTTCATGATTGGTAGATTTCTTAAGCTTGTAAAAATATAGCTCCATCTCCAAAGAGAGTTTCATGTTTTATTTTCTAATCTTTATGTTTTTTATTTTTAAAATTTTTGTCATATTGCAAAGCTAGGACCTTCAGTGCAATGTTGAATACAAGTGGTCAGTCTGAGCATCACTGCCTTGTTCCCAATCTTCATTCATATTTCACTATTAAGTATGATGTTAGTAGTAGCTCTCTCCCAACCCCCCCCACCCCCAGAGATGCTGTTTATAAAGTTGAGGAAGTTTCCTTCTGTTTCTAGTTTTTAAGAATTTTTTAAATCATGAATTTCTTTTGCATTTCATCCAATGCTTTTTTGCATCTATTTTTTCTCTTTTAGTCTGTTAATATGGTGAATATAATTGATATTTAAATGTCAAACTAAACTTGAATTTCTACTTTGTTATTATTGATTATTCTTTTTATATATTGTTGGATTTGATTTGCTAATATTTTATTAAGATTTTTGTATCTATGTTAATGAGGGAATTAAATGCAGAAAACCAAAGACAAAGAGGAAATCTTGAAAAAATCCAGAGGTAAAAACCATGTTACGTGTAGAGAAATAAGAATAAGAGTAATGTTGGGCTTCTTTTCAATACCACACAAACAAGAAGACAGTAGACTGAAATATTTAAAGTGATGAAAGAAAATCTTCCATCAATATAGAATTCTGAATCCAGCAGTTATTCTTCAAAAGTGAAAAAGAAACAAAGACTTTCTCATATAAACAAAAATTGAGGGAATTTGTTGCCAGTAGATCTACCTTGCAAGATATGTTAAAAGTTCTTCAGAGAGAAGGAAAATGGTCAGAAAATGGTTAGAAACTTGGACTTTCACAAAGAAGGAAAGACTGTTAGAGAAGGAGCAAATAAAGGTAATATAAAACCTTCTACTTTTTTTTTTTTACCTTTAAAAGAAGTAGTTGATCTCATAGATCACTGTTCATTTAAAATAATAATAGCAACAATGTGTTGGGTGATTATAGCTTATGGATGGGTGAAATGGGTGACAGCATTTTTATAGGACAGCAGGGAGAAATTCGGAATATTCTGATAAAGGTACCTGTACTAACTGTGAAGTGCTATGTTATTTGTCATCAGAAAGGGCTTTCTTGACTACACTCTAATATTAACAACCCTCATTCTTATCCCTAGCCTGTTCCCCTTACTCTGCGTTTTTTCTTTATGTAGCTCTTACCATCTCCTGACATGTTATATATTTATTTATTGGTCTGTGTAGCTTTCTATTCTAGAATATAAACTCTATGAAGGCAGGGAGGGACATTGCTCATTGTGGCATGCAGTTGATGCTCAATAAATATTTACTGAGGGTGAATAAATGAATGAAGGAGTTAGTGAATGGTCTTAGACTAATAAGTATTCATCAGTTGGGGCTGAGGATGTGCATATAAATCACATGGGTTCCAAACATTGAAAAATATTTTTCTTTATGCAAGGTGGGGGTGGCTGATGAGTTGGCAGTTGATGATGTCTGCCATAGGATACAAATAGTTTCCAGAAAAGAAAGTATAAATAGCCAATAAATTTATGAAGATAATCAGGGAAATGAAATTAAACATCAGTAATAATCTGTCATCAGATTGACAGAAATAGAAAAGAGTGATAATATCCAGTCCTGAACAGGATGAGGGAAAATCTTATATGTTGCCAGTGGGAGAGTAAATTGCTACAACTTTTTTCCAGAGTTAACAGATAGTTTCTATTAAATTAAAATATACACTTTCTTTTAACCTAACAATTAACTTTTGGAAATCAAACTTAGAGTAACAAATGCAACAATAAAGGATATTTACTGCAGCATTTTTATGGTAATAAAAATTGCAGATAATTTGTATGCCCATTAACAGGGGTAGGGTTATAAGTAATTGTAGTATACCCATCTGTAATATATACAGCTATTAACAGAACGCATTTGATCTATTTTGATGGAATGTCTATGCAGTGTTGTGAAAGCAAATTGGAAATTGTTGTAGAGAGCATTATCTCATGATTCTAACAAATACCATAGAATATTTGTATATAAATTCAATATACATATATATGTATATATGTTTGAATAAATGTGAAGAAAGATATAAAAAATACATGGAAACTATTAACTTTGCTTATCTCAGGGAGGTGGTAATGAGAAGTTTGGTTTTATTAACTTTTCCCTAATAATCTCAGTATTATTCCACTAATTATAATGAATATCATAATGCCTGTTTTTTAAAAATAATAAACTTGCAAAGGAAAATAATACAGAGCAAAGGAAAGTAATACAGAGATTAGAATATGGTAAGCAAAGTAAGTGACTTAGTTGTTAAACAAAACAAACAAACAGGTGTGATTAAGCATAAATAAGAATATTGTATGAAAAAAATCAGTGACCTATTGTGACATTTTGTGAAAGCACAGATTAATCTTTTTCTAGAAATAGTACCCAGTTTGAGGTTCTACAACTTTAGAGGGGTGTGGGGAACTCAGAGAAGAAAGCTGCAATTATTATAAAAATTTTAATTATTAGACATAAAGAATGAGGCTAATAGTATAACTAAATAAGAATATATTTAGAATAAGGCTAATCTACCACTAACTGAATACTTATTGTAGGTCCATAATAGGGATGTTTTTGGCTTGCAGTGTCTTAAGCAATGAAAATAGTTACCTATTTCATGTGATAAGAAGTCTAGAGTTTGAAAGTTTAGGGCTGTCAGAGCAGTGTAGTGATGTTTTTAAAGTTTTAGACTCTTTCTATACTTTTGCCCTACCACTGTCATTATTCATTGAACATTTATTCATTTTACAAATATTTTTGGAGTACTTGCTATTGCCAGGAACAGTTCTAGTTGTTTTTTAATTTTTCAATTATCTTTTCATCTTGGTATGTATTGTTTCAGGATTGTAAGACAGTTCTTGCCACTCTAGACATGACAGTCACATTTAAAAATAGAAAGCTGGGAGGTGCAGTGACAAAAGATCTTTTCTTCAGGGATATCTGTTCTTTTATCAGGGGAAGAGAACTTTTTCAGAAGCACCCGGAAAATCATATAAAATTAAAGATATTGAAAGTAAAGAAGAAGTAAGCATTTTAGAGAGTAAGCATTTTAGAAGTTCCAACATTCCAACAAAGGCATTCCAGGAAAGGAGAATAGAAAATGGAATAGGGCAGAAAAAGAAAAAATACAAGAAAGTGTCCAGAAATGAAAGACATGAATTTTCAGATTGAAAGAGCATCCAGGTGCCCAGGACAATGAATGAAAAAAAAAAAATCCACACCAAAGGGCGTTATTGTAAAATTTTAAAACAACAGGGGTAGAGATTCCAAAACTTCCAGAGAGAAAAACAAAAATAAGTCATGTCAGATTAGGAAGCAGACATCTCAATGTCAACACCGAAGTTTAGTACAATGGAGCAATGCTCACAAATTTTTGAGAAAATGATTTGAACCTAGAATTCTATACGTAATCAAACTATGTCATGAGTGATAGATAACTTTTCAGATATGTAACAGCTGAAACTTACTTCTTATACCTTGTTTTTGTTAAAGAAGTTACTAGAGAATGTGTCCAATAAAGTGAGGTGAGTAAAGCAAGAAAAAAGATGTGGGCCCCAACACGAGAAATCATAAAGGCAAATACCTGGATGACCCTTATGCAATGGCATTGAAGGCAGTCAGTTTGAATTTGAGCTGAAAGACAGGTGATTTATTTGACAATCTGAAAAATAATACTGATGGGCAAAAACATGTGGAAAAAGTGATGATGATAGGCCCATAAGAAGTTAGTAGATTATTATAAGTGAGCCTTTCGATAAGGAAAAACAAAAAAGTTATAAAAGAAATGACATGTATTTATAGTATACTACTTGGCTCAGCCATGAACAAAATTTACTTTGTGTGATAATGTAAGCATTGACTTGATTTAGCCAAGAGTTGTTACGTAATTATTTGGGAAGATGGGAGAGATGATATATAAGAATTAAACATTCACTTGCTAAAACAAGAAGACAAGACAAGAAGATAATGACTAGTGAATGTAGAAGTAGTACTCAGGGAAGTAGAAATGACTTAGGATATACGATTATTAATAAATGTGTCAAAGGGCACTACAAACTTAGCAGTCTGAAAAAAATTCTGCAGTTGAATGTATAAATTATTTTAGAAGCGGATTTATTCAACTGTGCTGGTCTTTTGCTTAAGGCAGTGTCTAAATATATATAGTCAATGAGAACAAAACTGTAATATTAAAACAATCTGATACTCTAGGTCATCTTTGTGTACAACACTATACTCTCTGGAAAACTGAGAAATTACTTCCACTATTTCTAGGTTGTATTTGCCTTTTGTGACATTTGAATGACCATTCATTTCAATGTATTTGATGCATCTTTAAATGCATCTGTTGGAATGACCTGTGATGATTGTGAACTATATGCTTATGGAAATGAGATACCATTACTCTTTTCTTACTCTTCTTAGCACTCATGCCTTGCACATTTGGATTTGGCGTGGGTAAATTGTTTTTAGTTCTCTCATTTTAGGATTTTTAGTTGGTTTAAGGATACCACAAAATAATTTTAAGTAGTACATGAGCTCTCCTTGTGTAACTACAGAGCAGCAGAATATTAGCTGTTGTATGCATCACTCTGTGAAATCCTAATTACAAACAGACCAAAACCAAGTTTGCTAATTGTAGGACACATCTTATTTAAGTTTGCAGGAAGACATATTATTCATAAAAAAATTTAGGTTGCATGCTTTTTCAAATATAAACACACAGATAAAAGCAGAATGAGAAAGTACACATTTTATACTGTATTATATACTACTGTACTTTTGTATATTAAATTAGAAGTCTGTTGGTGATTTTAACAGTCTTTTAACTAACATAGTATTAGGACTAAAGTGTTGCTGGTGCAAGGTAGTTTCTTTGTTCCCTGTGTTTAAATGTCATGCTCCTAACATAATTGTAATGTTCATTTAAATAATTAACTTATATTTAAAATTTTTTTTAATTGAATGAAGTCAAATACATGAATATATTTCATACTTTATTATAATCTGGGAGATAATTGAAGCTTCACAGTAAAATACATTCAACTTCAATAGTAATATTCATATAAACAAATGCTTATGGGTTATTGAATATTTAATACAATTTTAAGGACAAGTAATTATCTTCTGTCATTTTTCATATTAAACAAAATTTTAGTTTAAAAAATGTAAATGTTTTAATATATTCAGGAATTTTTCATAATTAGATATTTTTGCTCGGTTTGTGCCAATCCAGGTATTGTTATATATTGAACATATGGCAATATTGTACCTGTCTCCTCTCTTTGTTTCAAAAATATCATTTCCATTTTGACTAATATAGAAAATGGCAGGGAGTAAATTTAGTAAATAACCCATCTGGGCAATAGAAATACTGTATTTTTGTTGTTTATTAGGATATATTCTCTCCTGAATAAGAACAAGAAACGACATGGACAATAACCAAAATTACAATTTATCTATTACCTGTAGTGGATACCGAATACACAGTTACTGTGATGTAGGCAGGAGATAAATGCTTCATGAAGAAGATTTATTATTAAGATTTATTTTCAGAAAATAAAAATGCTCAAATACTTAAAAAATTAAACATTTTTAAGGTGCCTAGCATGGTGCTTGGTTCAAGAAATAATATAAAAAACAATTAAACATTAGTTGTATTTTAGGGATTTTTTGTAATATAAGTCCATGATTATGACAGACAACTTTTAAAATATTCATTTGATGTTTTCCAATATAATGCTAGATAGATACTACTAGATAGTATTGTTATTGCCTTGCAGGGTCACACAATTTTCAGTTTTATCATTGTATTTTCTCACGATGGTGATGTAGTAGTTAATGGGCTGGTCTTCAGTTGTGTAGGTAGCAGACACCTGGCTTACTCAGACTAACACTTTCACACCAGTAAGTAAAACTTGGTAGGATAGATTGTCTAATGCACAGATCTTATGCTGTAGTTATAGTGTTAAGAAGTCCTTGTTATTATGAATGTGCATTATGAGTATATTGTACACAGTCCTGGTATGCAAATGTGTAGCATTCAGAGAAGTGAAATAATTCTGTGTTATTATTATCTTTGTAAATTACATCTTAAGAGTTTTTGAGGACTTTATGATGGCAGTTTTCTATAGTCACAGTCATACAGTATGTGCAGCACAAAGTGTTTTCTTTCACTATTAACAATAACTGAGCCAATGAAAATGCTTTTTAAATATACACTCGGCAAGCAGTTATCTGTCTCTTCCTTCTTACTATCCACAAACCATCTTTTATCGTCTTTTAAGACAGCATATGAAACAGCTTTGTAAACATCTGTTTTTCATTGTTAATTGTCAGGAAAACTGGGGATTTAAATGCTTCTTTGGAATCCTCTTAATCCTATCAAGAAGAATAAGTTGTGTATGTTTATCTTTTCTTCTTTAGAATGTTTCTTTGCCATTAAAAAATACACACATACTGTCTTCATTTATTTTTCTAAAAATTACTGTTAGTATTATAATATTTTTATAGATATTTTGGGGACATTGCTTTATAGTAATTAATTGAAATTATTAGCAAGAAAGGCTACATTATATCTAAAGAAAGATGCATGATAAATATAGGCTTAAATATAATTTGCCTTTTCAAATCATTTTCAGAGTTTTCTTGGGCATAGTCCATATAAAAATGTGCAGTGAGAGAAAATATAAGGAAAAAGTATTTCTTAGCCAAGGAACAGATTAATTAAGAGCTCCAAATCATTTGCCATATTTATTCTTTAGGAAATATATGCTTTATTTTCATAAGCTTTTTCTGTTCCAATAATTGAGCCGTTAATGTCAATGGAATATTTCTGGCAGTGACATACTAAGAAGGCTTTTGCAGTAATACATTGTGTCTTCCTTCTAAGTGAAAAGGATCTGTTGCAATAATTACTTAAAAAATTTTAAAATTCTGCACCAGTTGTTTTGAATTTATAATGTAAAAGCAAATGCACCTATCTCTAGAGAACAGAGAGAGCATCCATAATTTAATAATTAAGTAATATGTAATAACCAATAATTTATGTTACCTATAAATAAACCTAAGTAACAAAAGTATAGAATACTAGAGAAGTAAAGTAGTTGATTGTAGTTGATTGTTAATGAAAACTTTTTTTCAGAATATATTTATTTTAAAACATTTTATGATCTTTATTAAATTGCTATCTTTTCATGCAATTAGAATGCATTGTGCATTTTTCTTTTTAAAAGGCTTGTACTTTATTAGTTTCTAAACTGGTATAAATTAGAAACTCACTATTCGCTATTTATATCGCTTTTCAGTCTTTGCTTTTCAAACTTGTATTGAAGTGATGTAGAACTAGGCCTTATCACTGCATATAAAATTAATTGAAATGACATATTGTTGCAGTTTCTATGGCAACCATATCATGATGCAGATGCTCTTAAAAATTTATAAACTATAATCTGAAATATGCTAATTCTAGTGAACATAGTTAACACTTATTTGCTTAATATTCAGTTTAGTACTAAACTTCATCAACTTGGAAAGTAGGTTGATAACATATTGTATACGATTAAAAGAGGTTTCTGTATTGAGCTCTTGAGTTTAAATATTTTCTCCAGAAACCTACTACTGTTCTAGAACTTTAAGTGTGAATAAGTGAAGCTTTTCACTTATTATTGTCTTAAACAGACATGAATTAGCATGAGGATGTTGCAGATTCTCAGTGTTTCTGTTTTTCCCCCTCCCTCTATTAACAAGATAAAATATTCAAACCTAATGCAAAACATCCTGATGAAAACTTAAAAATTCAATAAAATCCAGTGAGTTATTTAAATAATTGCAAACATCCAGATACTTGGAACACTGACTTATTTTTTTCACTTTCATTTGTTTGTTTGACTTTAGGTAGATAATATCTATATCTTACATGTATGATCGTGATACATATTAGAGACCTAAAACTAGCAAGTTATAGAATAATTTTGCATAGCACTTATATTAAAGACTGATTTGAAAATATGGTTTGAAGTTTCTTTTAGAACTGGTTTGAAAGTAAAATACATAAAATATGTTATTTGGAATTGGATTGTAACTATAGATTGTTTTTAAATAAAGCTTTTTTTTAGATATACATTTTGATAAGTCAGAAGAACTTTTAGAAATGTCTCTAGTTGGTTAGTAAAAATATCTGAGGTAACTTAAGCAGTATATGTCAAATAAAATGAATTAACATCATATGCAATTATCAAATATACTTATATTGAACAGAATACTTCTGCTGACATGGTAAAAATTAATTTTCAGCATATGAAATAAATTTCAGTAGATGTGCAACTTTAATTAATATTTATTAAATCATAAAAGTGCAAAAGATAGATCCTTAAGTAACACACTTTTAATTATTTGCTTTGCACATATTAGGCACTCAATAAATATTTAAATGTGAATAAAAATGTGGAAAACAAGCAAAAGTCTTCAACATAATTGTGATATTTAAAAACACACACACAAAAGAAATCCTCTGTTTAGAAAATTAAAAAATAGCAATCTGGGATTTGGAGGAAATATTTTTAAGTAACAAATTTTAAAATTAAGAGAATTCAGTTAAGTTCAGTTTTCTTAAAACAATGCTAACATAATAATACAGAAAGCCTACAATTGCTGAGGTAAATTAGCAAACCTTTAAAGAGTAGTAATATTAGTAAATTATTGTTTTATTGTTTGATATTTATCAGTGAGCAGTTTTACACCATTATTTTTGTGTCCCTTGCTTGTCTTTTATTAGGCACTGGAATGCAACTGTAGGATTTATCAAATGTTTCTAGTGTGACTAAAGTGTATACTGAATGAAATGGTAGTCATCTTAGTGATTGTAAACCTCAGATTTGGGAAGGGGTAAGTGTTGGAAAGAGAAGCACATATGAAGGAATGCACATGCTTTAACAAGAGTACTTAATAATGGAAGGGTAACATGATATCTCAGAAGGATGCTATTGGGACAGACACTTTGAATTTTAGTGAATAAAGGTCATTTCTGTGGTTGAATTATCCTATAACTATATCATATTTTTCCTTTCTGTGGTTTTTGTGATATTCATGCTTACCTGTGTAATTATTTAAATCACTTTTAGTTAGAAAAATAATTCTATGTTTCATTGTAAGACAAACATTTGGATAAAAATTTCACTTTTCATCTGGATATTTTAGTGGCAGTTTTGGCACCCTTAAGCTATAAAACAATCAGTACTTTAATAAATAATTTTCTTTTAGATAGTATTTTAAAAACATTAGGTCTGGCATTTAAAAATATTAGGTCTGATATGTATTTTTGAGGGGGAATTGGTAGAGGTTTATATTTTCTGGTTTCTACCTTCTTATGGTGGTTTTATTTCATTATATTTTTGCCATTGATATTCTATTTATAGTAAAGAAGCATATATGCCAAATAGTGACAACTTCTTCCATGTTGTTAGGATTTTGATTTAAAGATTATGGAATTGGTGCCTGACTGCCCATGTGCCATGAGTTCCAGTTTTGTAGTCACTGGTCTTTGATTTGGTTTTTCTTTAAATGAGGTTTCTACCCACGCTTAGTTTCTGGCAGTTACATTAGGCTTCATGTGTATATCCCTTTCACTTAAGAGAAGATGAACTGCCAGGATTATGTAAGGTAAAACCAAGGCCCCTCTGAGATAAGGCTCTGGGGTCATTGTACAAGTCTAATGTTCTTCCATGAGGTTGGCCCACCCCAATGCGACTAAGAAATGAGATGATTTGAGGGCTATTACATATTTAAGGTTTTCATAGTGGATTAGAATAGCATTACTTAGCACAGGTGTTTCTATAATTGGGATTCCCTGGGAAAATTCAGTACTGTATTCAATAGCACTCGGCTTTCTACATGAGTGGAGGAGGATCTAATGTTAATTTGCTAGGCTGTGGCGTGAAACCAGGGAATGGGGGTCTAGCTTGGAGGCCTGTTGCCTCTCTCTTTGAAAATACATTTCTTGTCCATTATTAGCACTGGGTTGCTGTGGTTCTCTTTTTTAAATTTAATGTATTTAATTACTTATTTTTATTATTATTACTATGCTGACCAAAATAGTGAAGGTCCCGGTTGGAGTCAGTAACCAGTGATTTATGGCCTCGTAGATATAACACAAGATAGTTCCTGAGTGTCCTTTTTCTTGAGATAAATAAAATTATTCTTCCTCTCCTTTGATAAAGCATTACATTTAAAGAATGTGCACCCAAGTGGTAGGGAAGACAGAGGCACCCTTGTGGCACAGTTCACCGAGGAGGATGGACTTAGAGTAGCTTTGCAGAGGTCCCCAAGTCTTGAAGGCAGTGTCCAGGCATAACAAAGAACAGCCACAAGTTATTTCAGGATTAGACAGGGGGTTCCTAAGCCTGGTATCCTTATAATGTAAGGTGTGAGTACCGGAAACTGTGTAAAGGGTTTCAGTAGAGGTAGGGGTGGGCAAGCTGAAAATCGCTGAAATTGTTATCATTATTATTTTACCGAATCCATTGTTAGACAAGCAGAAGGACTGATTTTCTGAGAAATGGGCGACTATAGAGCTTAGTGTCCAGCTCTCGAAGCAGGCGACTGGGTTGCCTGAGCGTCCTTCTCAGGGGTGCAGTTCTTGTCCGGGAGCCCGCTGCTAGTGACCTTGGGTCTGGCCGCTCCCCGAGTCCCTTTGTCTTATGCCCTGAGGGTACAAGAAGAAGCGGGAGAGGAGCCCCAGGGAGTGTGGAGTCCAAGTTGAGCCGAGGTCACTGTAAGAGGGAGCTCGGTCCTTGGCCAGGACTGGAGCGGATGTTTCGTCTCTCCGAAGCTGCCTGCACCCCTCGCCACTGGTCTGGGAGTTAGTGCTTGAAGTTTCGGGGCAGCAGCGCCTGCCTTGGAGCTGCAGAGTCCTTGGCCCGGAGCTTTGTACTTTGCTGGGAGGGTGCGCCTTCCTCGGTTCTTGGCTATTGGTTTTAGCTAGCGTGCAGTTTCAGCCTTCACTCTTCTCAGCCCAGGTCTCGGAGAGCAGGCCTTGCTTTGCTCAGCGGGTCGGCTTGCGGGCCCTCCCTTCGTTTCCCTTTCAAGCGGTCCCGGCGGTCGCCAAAGACGGCAGGGCCAGTGTCAGCCGGGTTTGTCTCAACAAGCCGGGAGCCGGGCGCAGTCTTCCGCTCGACCTGAAGGTGGCGACTTAGGCACGTAAACGGAGCTCCGCCAAACCGGGAGGTTGGCACCCTCGCGGTTCCTCCACGCATCATCCTAGTTTTCCCGCTGCTCTCAAGCGGGCTGAATTGACGGTTAAAGGGACTTGAGTTTAGATGAGGAGTTCGGCCAGATTGTCAGAATGTGTGTGTATCTCTGTGTGCGTCGGTGTGTGCGTGCGTCCGCGCGCGCAGAGGCGGTGGGAGGTGGTGATCTGGTAGAAACCCTCAGCGAAACCCGTTTGGGACGCCGCGAGTCTCCCCAGCATCACCTGAGCGTTCAGGCCAGGCGACCCGGCGGGCTGGGGCTGCAGGAACGCTCTGCAGCCCGAGATGCCGCGATCAGCGCGCAACCCGCAGAGGGACAGAGGGTTTGGTCGCTGCAGCCAACGGTAGAAGATTTGCTAATTTCGTTTCAGTGACACACACAATTTATGAGTAGAGAGATCTGGAAAATAAAGACCGTCGTGCTGTGCCCTTCTCCGGGGTGCATGCCCGCTGACCCGAGTGGGAGTGGTCCTTGGGGGTGGGGAAGAGAGGCACAGACAGCGAAAGAATAAACGTGCGACAGTCACACAGTCTTACCTCCGGGACGAAAGGACACGGTTCCTAGAGATATCCATAGCCAGTCTGCATCCCAGCTGTTTCTTCCGTAGCCTCTTTCCTGCCTAACACAGCCTTCTGACTAACTTGGACAAGGCTTAGCTGCTCCCCCCTTCTTTTTTCCTCCTTTTTTTTTTTTTTTCCTTTCCAGACATTCCCTAAACTCAACCCAGGGCAAATCCCGAAGTCGGTACAGTACAGAGCTTCCATTCAATCGTGGGGGGAAAATCCCGTTTACAGTTTCTCTTAGGCAGATGAAAGAAGTAGATGGTTACGGGACTTTGCAGGGGTGCATGGGGCTGGCATGGGGTGTTGGTGGCAGGGAAGCGCGATTTCTCTTAGGTCTTGGTGCTTCAGGTAAGGTTCCCAGATTCCAGCTGCCCTCGTGCTGACTGCGGTGGTGGGTGAGAGTGGAGGGCGATCCTCGTCTGATTAGTGGGGAGTGGAGGAGGGTGGAGAGTGTGTGTGTGTGGGAGGGGGGAGGAATGGACCCTGGACGGGCTCCACGGACACATTGTCTTGGTTTGTGTCTGTGCCTGGTCTATGCTGCTGCCTCTGGAGCCTTTTGAGTGGGGTAGTATGCCCTAGGCTTTTTCTCCCTCTCCCCACCCCTCCTTTTAAAATGTGTTTAAAAAGAAGTGAATATCTTTCTAAAATAAGTTAAAAATCTTTCTTTGACTTTCCATTTGAGATGTCAAAAGGATTAAATAAATGAAACTTTATTTGACCGGGGAGTTTACCCAGAGACTCAACGACATCTCGGGTCTTTGGCCTTATTCTAATTCCATGGTGGTAATTACCCTTCGTTTCTTTAAGTGCAATAGATTTATTGCCTTAGAGACTATGCACAGTTTGATTGAATTATTCATTTTTTTTCTTTGGTGTAGACTGCATCTGGGGACTCTGATGTGACGTGTAGATTTTTTTTTCAGGAACAAAGGGAATGTGGAAATGAAAGAGAGAGGGAGAGAGAGGCTGGCAGATGTAATGAGACGCGGTGAAGGTGTACGCAGACTGGCACTCCCACTCCTCCCTTCTGCTCTCACTGCAGCCCTGGGTAACTCGCAGGCTAACACAAACAGCTTTTCTCCCGCAGCCTGCCCTCTGTCACTGTAAGTACATCAGCCTTCTCTTATCAGCATGCAGATTCCAGCCACGCACTCCCCTCGCTCGGCTTTGCACCTTAGACAGCAGAAGCACATTTAAAAATTAACTTTCCTAAGCCAGGAAAGACATGTCTGTAAAACTTATTTCTGATTTGTCTTTATTTTTCTTTGAAAAAAGTTCATGCATTTTTACCACTTTTCCCCACCTCCTTTGTGACGGTGTTGCTGCTACTGTCGCCACCGCTGTGGTCTTCCCAACAGGATGATGCGCAGATTCACATGAAATTTAATGTTATTGTCTAGCCACTTAAAGTCCAGGGACAATGCCTTGTCCTTTTGCAAAATGACGTCTTAAAGAACACAGAGCATTATTCACAATTTGTTTTTTGCTTTTGTTGTTGAAACACCAGTTCCGACCTCTTTGAGGTAGAGTCCCAAGGGCACTGTTATTTGGGAGTTTGGGTTATTTGGTTACACCAAACTTAAATGAAGTGCAGTGGGCTACAGAAGTGCTGTTTTGTTTGTTATCCCTGTTTAAGGAAACCAATTGCTAAAACTTTTCTCTGTGCTGTAATTAAAGTTTTCAACTTCTTCCTTTTTGGCTTTTTATACTCTTTCACTTATTCTTCGTTTCAGTAAAGTTCTCATTCCCCGTGTTTTGGAAGTAAAGACATTTATATTTGTCCTATTTATACAATAGCTATAAAGCCCTTCCTGAAAGAAGTTAGAGACCTTAAGATGTAGATCTGAATTGTTCGCCTGGCTGGTGTAAGGAGACTTTCACAGCGAGAATTCGAGGTTTTAACAGTCGTTATGATTTTTGCGTGGGTGCTTTAAATATTAACTTCTTTAGCAGAATTCACTGCGTTGCCCTTCCCAAGTTCAGGCGGACCTTTCTCCAGGAACTGCGCGCGCCTTGCCTTTGCGGGTTCGCGCCTCTTCTCTGGAGGTGCGAGGCCAAACTTAGCAAAGCCGAGTTGCCTTTGCTGGTTGCTGTGCGCAGGGACACCGGGACTGCACGGAGGCAGCGACAGCTGCGGCAGGTAAGTTAGCCCCCATGCGTTCGCCCCTCCTTCCGTCCCCAGTTCCCCTAGCTCAGCGCCCAGGGTTCTCGCGCCGCGCGATGCTCCGACCCCGAGGGCAAGTGAGCTCGAGTGTGCCTGGATCTGGTCGAAAGGTGCCTGGGTGTCCTATGCTGCCTGTGGGACTTCTCGGAGCCCGCAGGCCAGTGCGGACCAGGTGGAGAGCCCGGCACTTCAACCCTCTGGAGCGCTCTCGGCTCGCCCCCTGCGCTGTACGGTCGTGCTCGAGGCTAGAAAGGAAACCCTTAGGGCGCACCCCCGCCCCCAGGGCCACGTGTCATCCCATGCACAGCCTGAAGTGCAGCACGGAGACCCCAAACTTTAGTTTTTTAACTTTAGGGATCCATGTTGTGACCAGCTGCGGGTATTCCGCCTTATCAATCTACTTTGGTATCAGTTTATTAGGTAAAATCTAAAGAGAGTTCCTGCCGCTCCTAACCAGAAGGTCCACCACCACCCAGTATTAGGGCCTTGGACTCCAGAGATCTTGATAACGTCGCCTTTCCCCACTTTTTCCCTCCTGCCAGCGGCCTGCATCTGGTTGGCGTGGTCAGTCTTACCCCCCAGATCCCCAAATGCTGTGTCTAAAGAGATGGATGCGCTGGTGCTTGAAAAGCCAGACTTGTCGCAGCAACTCCGAGGAACCCAGTCGTATCCCAGCGTTTCCGTCCGGGATGTTTCACCTCCCTCAGTGGCTGTTCCATGAGGATTCAGGCTTTGGGACTGAAACTACCCCCTCATCTCTCGACCCCAACTCTGCAGGCATTTAGGACAGGTCATTCGATTTTGATCTCCTTAGGCTTTGGAGAGATTTTTTTTTTTTTTTTTTTTTGGCCCCTATGGTTGAGTTCCGGACAGGGGGCTGAAGTGTGTGAGACTCTGGAACCCAGAGCTGGGCCTGGCTTCTCTCATTTATAAAACCAAAACCAAAACCAAACCCCAGAAAAGATTTGGCCCATGTCTAGGCTAGAAATGCTGGTCTGGGTTTGTCCCTTGGGCCTTGGAGGTCAAGGGGCACGCCTGGTAGTTCTGGGACCCCCAGAGTGGGGGAACCTGGCTGCAAGGTGCCAGGTATTCTCTTTAATGGCCTCTAGGCTCTGGCTACTGGGGGGAGACTTTCTAGTCCTGAAAGTCGCTGTGGGCTTTGGGAACACAAGATTTCTTGTTGGGGACCAGTAGTCTTCTCAGCCCACAGTCATCAAGTCATGTTTAACTTACAGTCCCCAAACTCCCAATTCTCAAGCATCTTATTTCCTATTGGGGTAGAAGCATCTGGCTATTCCTTCTGCCCCACTAATTCGAGATGCTCATCTCCACCCTTGTTTCTTTTTCCTCTTTTGTCTGGAGTTCATATGAAATCAAACATAAAATATACTTTAAGAAGCCAATATATGACATCTCAGCTTGTTCCATCTTCTGTGCTTGCTTACTCTCTCCATTTTTTAAAAAATTAATGTAACAAAGGTGAGGCTTTCTCCTCTTTATCATTTTTATCATTTAATCTAGTGGGAAGTCTTATTTAAAGTCTTGGCAACTTTAGATTGCCCTGAATTTTCTGACGTTCTTAGTCATAATTCCTGTCCTATCTCTCCTGGTCCATATTTTGTTTCACAAAGTCCCTGTTTATGAAGTGTCCCAAAGTGGCCATCTCATATCAGTTGCTACATAGTAAGGATTTTTCCTCCACAAATGTCTGCAATAGTTATGTAGGTATGTCAGAACCTCTCTTCCAGCTTTTAATCTTGATGCAATTTTGACTCTCCACTGACCTCAGTTTCTGAAATCTAGTCTATTTTTTTGGGCCTGAGCTAAGGCCTCCTCACCTGGTGCATACTGCCTCGAGTGAGCTCTGTGTCTGCTGCTGTCAGAGCTGGTATTCTCATCTATCTCTTTTACTCTGCATCTCTACTACCTGACACCAAGATTATTCCCTCCCCTCTCGGTCCTCCAGATTGTGTGCACTAAGATAAAGTTCCAGGTCTCTGCTCCTTTAGGCCATTCTGTACCCTTGCAAATCTTTTATCTATCCTACACATGCATCAAAGAGCATCTTTAATTTATGTGGGTTTTTTGGGGGTGCCTTTTATTAATATAATTTCTTATATCTGACATGCATTTTTACATGCTGTTCAGGGTGACAGAAACTCTTTTCCTCTTCTACAACTTCCAAGCCACCCCTATTGAAATCGTAACTCTAAATCTTTTCCTCTACAAAGTTAAGGTAATACACATATATCACTCACCCAATTTCATTGAACACAAACTTATCCATATAATAAATGTGGACTTATTTTATTTATTGCTGTAAAGGTATATTTTTTCTTTGGTAGTTTGTACATGTCTTGTTATTTCTAATCATTTTAACCCATAAACTCTATAATCACATGGTCTCCAGAACATGCCACCTACATATATTAAGGATCTCCTATGTCAGTTGCTTTTTCTTCTTTTCTTTCAATTCCTCCTCCTCCTTCTTTTAAAATAAATTTCTCTTCCCCCATTTACCAGATCCTACTAACTGGTGTGTTTATTTCTGGTTCCTGCATCTCTTTTTAAAACTCTCTTTGACCACTTCCTTTTTCATTTTCTTTCATCCTTCTTATTATTCATCCTAATATTCACCCATCTTTCCCTCTTCCTGGTTGCTTCAGCCCTGGTCCTTCCCTTTCTCTCTGTATCTCCGTGACTCACTTTTGTGGTCCACTTCTGTGTCTCAGTACTTGTTAATATTCAGCCCATTCCTCCGCTGTCACATAACTTTTTCAAAACACAAATTACCACCCCTACATTTTCCTCTCCCACTTTCCTTCTTCCTCTTCTCCAGTTTGCTTTCTTTCTCTGCAGTTGTCTACCTTTGCCCCACTGCAGTTCGCCTTCCTCTTGACTCCTCCTCCCTGCAGCCCCAGCCCTAATAGTGCTCCTTTGGTCCTTTACTCCTCACCCAGTCTCTCTCCCACCTAATACTTGTCCCCATTCTCCTCTGACCCCAGTTCTCTTCTTTGTCCCCTTCCAATTCTCTCCCAGTAGTTCCTTCACTCTTTCTTCCCAGGCGCTTTCTCCAATTTCAACCTCCGCTCACGCCGATCTCTGCCCTCTCTCTCCGGTTCTCTCTTGCCTTTGCCTCCCGCTCTTCCCTCCTTCTTCTTCCTCTGGCCCTCCCCCTCCCTCCCAGCTTCCCTGCCTGGCTCGCTGCCTCCCTTGCCTCTTGTCTCATCTTGCCTGTGTTGTCTGGGAGGGGAGCCCTGCCTCCGCTCCCTCGCTCAGATCAATGCCCTGGCCACTCACTTTCTGATGTTGCACGACGGGAAATGCTTTGAATACTTACGACATGGCCGCTCACACTGATTGCCAAGATTGACAGCACTAACCATCGCCTTCACTTGTTTCAAGGGGGAAGCCCCTAGTCACCCCGCTCTGCGCGCACCTCCTGGCACCCCGGCGGCAAACTTCTGCCGGTCAGCGCTCCCCCCGCCCGGGGCGGGACACCCCCGCAGACTTGAGTTAACGGGCTGTGCCGGCCGCGGCGCTGGGGGGTTCTGCTCCCTTGCTCCCCGGGCCGTGCTAATTGACCTAGCATCGACTCCCCTTCCTTAATTTTTTTTTTTTTTTATTTGTGTCTTTCCCTTTTTCTTTAATGCCATTTACTCCCGCGGCGCAGCGCACAAGGAGCCCTCCCGTGCGGTACCATCCTGGAGCCCGCCCAGGTAACCGGGACGGAGCGAGCGATCTAGAGAGCGAGGGAGGCAGAGCGTGAGCGCGCGGCCCGTTTGTGAGCTACCTGTTGGGGAGTCGGAGGGGGCAGGGGGCAGGCACCCCAGGCAGGGCCGCCGGCCCCCGGTGCCTTCCGCTTCTGCCCTCCC
Source organism: Halichoerus grypus (assembly GCF_964656455.1). NCBI lineage: Eukaryota > Metazoa > Chordata > Mammalia > Carnivora > Phocidae > Halichoerus > Halichoerus grypus. The sequence continues at coordinate 40,136,611 of NC_135722.1, forward strand.
GGGCCGCTTCGGGGTTAGTTTCCCTGTGCTGGGACTGAGGGGCTGGGGTAGGGCAGGCGGAGGGACGAGAGCTGAGCGCGCGGAGCCCTGCGAGGGCGCGGGTTGCCGGAGCGGCGGCTGCCCAGCCCGGGCGGGTTTCCGTACTTGGCTGGGGAGGGGAGAGGGGAGGAGGAGCGGGAGGAGGGCGCTCCGCGGGGCCGACGCAGAGGGGGGAGTAGAGGCTGAGAAAGGGGCCCGAGCGTCTGCCGCTCGCTGGTGGACGCGCGGATCCTCAGGATGCGTCCCCCTCTCGGAGAGTTGTGCCTTGTTCCGGAGGCGGTGACAGATTTGCGTGGCGGGCTTCTGGTTTTCTTGCCACCCCCCCACCCCCAAAATCCACTCCGAGAAAACACATGTTGTAGCTGTAGATAACTGTGCGTAGGACACTAAGGCAAAAAGGGCAGGGGAGAGAGAGACAGACAACGCAACCTTTGACAACAGAAAGCTGTTATCGCCATCCTAAGTATTCGTCCGGAAATCTGTCCGCCCTCTCGGCCCACCTTATTCCTCCTCCTCCGCCTCCCCGTATAGATATTCTAATCTATGTAACTGGGAATGATATGAAAAAGAAGTCAGGTGGCTTAGAGAATGAATTTGTAAGTCTCCGTGAAGTTTGAGGTAGGTATTTCATTGAAGTTTGCGCAACTGTGTGATAGAGGAAGCTTCTGTGCGTGCGTGTGTAGTTCTCTCTCCCTCCCTCTCCCTCTCTCTCTCTTTCTGTGTAAGCAAATGCGTGTGTGCTCTGAGGGTTCGGATGGGACCGCTGGGTGGTAATGCCCTCTGTGCCCACAAGAGGGCAGCATCCTGAGGGCTTTGTGAGCGCTGTTATTTCTCGTTATCGCTGCAGTCTTGGGTTTAAAGAAAGTTATACCGAAACTTTCAAACTGATATCACATCTTACTTCATGATATTAAAAAAAGAAAGACAGAAAGACAGAAAGAGAGGCACAAAGAAAGAAGTAAGGAAGGAAAAAAGGGAGAAGTGAAGAAAGAAGAGAGAGAGAGAAAAAAAAAGAGAAAAGCAGGAGATCAGCCTACCCCGGGAGAGTCCTAGTCACACCAAGACTAGGGGGAGGGCTGTTTTAATTGTGGGTTTGGCCGACTGACGACTGGAGTGCCCTCCTCGGCTGTCTTAGTTGTAGCCGGAGGTCATGTAAATCGACCTTAAAAGAATGCATAAGCCATAAATTAAAATAAACCCTCACCCAAGGGCTGATCCATAAGTAGACAATATCCAACCTGGACAAAACGAGCTTTCCTTTACGAGCCGACTTAAACCGCATCCCCCCAAAGAATAGAGACTAAATGCAAAGTAAGTTTCCCAGCGAATATTTTGTTTTCTTGAAAAGTGTTGTGTTGATTCGCCGTGTGACTGACTGCGACGCCGGAGCGCTTCAGTGTTAGCTAAGCTCGGTCGGGGTGCGGGAGGTCGGGAGGACCAGCTGGGTCTCTGGGTTTCTTAACGCTCCCCCCCACCCTACCCCACCCCCATTTTGATTTGGAAACTTTGGCTATTTGTGGGGTTGACGCTGGCCGAGGGCGGGCGAGAGTCGAGGATCTCTGCTGCACTCTCCTACCGGGTGAAGTTTAGCGCGAGGAGTTCATAAAGAAAACCCGGGTCGCTAGAAAACCCGGCCGCTCCCTTCTCCCACCCTCACCCCACCGCCGCTCCGCGGCAACTTTGTCGGGACCCTGCGCGAGTCGCCTCCAGTTCCCTCCGCTCTCGCCCTCCCTCCCCCTCCCCCATTTTTGGACGCGACTTTTTATGATCTTTTTAGGAATAAACAAACCGAACTCCAAGACAATCCGAAACCCAAGTGCTAATCTGTGGTCCTCTTTGCTCGGGACGCTAGGGCAGTGGTGCTGGGCCGGCGGGGGCGTGTGTGAGGGGCCGCCCAGCCCTGCCTGGTGCGGGCTCGGCCTGGGAGTCCCCGGGCCCGGCGCACGGTCGCCGGTGCGTATCTTCCCCGCCCCGCGCTCTCCCACCCCGCGTCCCTGAGCTCCGCCGGCGCCCGCCGGCGCCCTCCGTCCTCCTCGGCGCCCTGCCCGGGCCCTGCCGCCCGCAGTCCTCTCCGCGGACCGGCCGAGATCCGCAGCTCTGAGGCTTGGCCCAGGCCGGGGGGCGGTGCTGCCACCCGTCCGGGGTCCAGCCGGTGCCTGGTTGCTCCCGGGGGAGCTACTTTCTTCCTTCTCCCTTAAAGGGCCCGTCAGAGAAGGAAAGGGGCTTGTGCAAAGGCTGCTGGGCTTGTGCTCCGGCTCCAGGAGGAGCGGCCCGCGGCTGCGGAGGCTAGATTAGCTCCGTTTCCCGGGCGCTCTGCGGAGCTTTCAGATAAAAAGAGAATTGGTGTGTTCCGAGCAGATAAAAGGTGGTTGTTGCCTGCGTGTTTTGAGTTTTATTTAAGCTCTCTTAGGCTGACCAAGTTTGAAAAGGTTTGTATGAATTACCAGATATTGAATGCTGCCCCTATTTGGGGACTAAAAATAAGTCTTCGACTGTGCTGGCGGGGCTGGGCTGTTAGCGAGATGGGCTGTCCCCGGCTGCTTCTGTGTGTGTGACCTCCTCCCAGGGCCGTGCTTGAAGTTTAGGTCTCGAGATGGCCCGAAGCCGTGGCTGCGGCGAACTGGGCTGGGCTCGGGACCTCCCGCTGCACTGTCAATGGGGCGCTCGGATGACGTCCCTGTCCGGGGCGCTGGACCCCGGCGCGCACTCCGCGGCCAGGCTTTTGGCCCTGGTGGGGTGGCCCAGACAACAGCCCAGTGGAGTCGGGATGCGAGAGTGCCCCTCTCCCCCGCCTCCCCAGGGTCTCCTGTCTTCTGCCCTTTATAGTCACATGCCCAGGTTTTCCCCCCGGTCCCAAGGAGAACAGATACAGCCCCGCCCAGTCTATTTCTAGGAGGTGGGTTTGGTGAATAAAAAGGTCAAGTGCTCGGGTCCGCAAGCTGGTCCATGGAGAGGGGGGACAGGACGGACACCTGGCAAGGACCGCCCCGCCTGTCCCCCCCACCCTGGCTGGTCCGCCCGCCCACAGCTGGCCTACCCAGGCCACATTCTTGCACTAAGTGCGAGAGGCTGTGGGAAAAGCAATCCTGAACGGGCCAAGAGCCGGCGAAGCTGATCCCGCGATGGCATTTTGTTTTGAACAGTTGCTGGGGTTGACGTTTCCTCATAAGGTAAGGTGTCACTGGACGGTCGGCTGCCCAAATGCCACATGTATAATTAGCTTGCCCACTCAGCACCTCATCCCCGAGGCCCATAGGCACGGGCTTGGCGGACATGGTCCACTCAAATCTGTTCCGGGCTACAGAATTCCCGAGGGAAGGCCGAACCTACCAGGACAGCCCTGGAAGGACCTGGTACCAGGGAAGACTGACAGTGTAGTCTTGTCTTTGATTTCTCTCCTCTCTCTTTTTCTCCTCCATCTCTTCCTGTTTCCTCTCTTTATTTTTTGGCTGAGGGGGAACTGCTGGTTAGAGGGGTAAATGGGACACCAGCAGCAGGCTACAGACTGAATGAGGAAAGGGGATGCAGAGTAAAATCTGGCAGTATACGTCTTTTCCATAACCCTTCCATGGGGGAGGTCTGCTAGTGCCCCTCTATCTGCACTAATCCAGTAGGACCAGCCCAGGCTTGACATTGTACCTTGGCTTGGGTAGGGGCTTTAGGCTTCTAGTTTGGACTGTTCACCTGTCTGTGTGCTCCCTCCTACTCCCACGCTAGAGGTCTGAGAGTTTCTATGCCCTGATTGCAGTTTCTATTTTCCCCCTTCAGGCCTAGCCGCTTGGGGCTGCTAGTGTTCACTGTGGGGCAAGCCTGGAAAGATCTGCAGACTCTTCCTGTATCACTCTTGTTCAGCCTGGGGTTCTTAGGAGCCTTGTTTTCTCTGTACCCAGAATGGTGCTTGCACTTCCTACCTAGCTTCTCAGACCCCAGCCTCAGGTCAGCTTTAGCCTGCACTCTCTGGTGGAGACCAGATTTCTATAGCCATGAACATGACCTTCCCTCTTTCACCCTGTGCAGTTACCATGGAATTCAACACTCAGCATTAGGTACTTTCATCAGTCTCCTTCCTCCCCTTATTCCTAGGCCACTCAGTTATGTCTGATACCTATTCTCTTTATTTTAAAACAAACAAGCAAACATCCTAAGCCTTCCACAAGTTTAGTGGGATAGTGTTAGCTTTTCTATGGCAGCAAGAGTGCACCTGTCTGTGGGAGATGGAGGATACAGTTTATTTAGTTGCATTTGCTTTTTATTGAACCAGTGAAGTATTTAATTTTCTTTTAGTAGAGGGAAACTTATGACTGAATTTTTAAAAACTCTACCAGATCATAAATGAATTATCTATGCACTATTGAGAATATCTTCCTGAATACACACATGTGAGCACATGGATAGTAGGCCAAATGACATGTAGATTTTTTTCTCCTACATTTTTGAAAACCTTATAAATAAAGAATAAATATAAAAATAAATAAAAAATAAATAGAATATTCCTATTCTAAAACAACAACAAGAACAACAAGACCAAGAACAACAATGAACAACCAAAAAAAAAAAAAAAATCCTTCAGACTCTGAAAGCAAGCAAGTATGCAGCACACAATTAGATCTAGTTTATGACCAAAGGCAATAAGAAACCAGGATCTAGACAAGATATAGGTCATTAATTCCTTAGGCAAACTGACATCCCCTGTCACTTTTTCCATGTACCACCAGCACCCCCTTTCTTCTCTGCTCTCCCACCATGTTCCTTTACTTTTAGTGACAAAACTCCATAGTTTTTTATTTATCATTTATGCTGTTTATTGTTGTTCTTAGTTTTTGTTTTGGAAGCAATGAAAAGGAACTTTCTCAGAGTCTATATATTTTTTAAAAAGCAGAAATATTTATAAGTTTATTATTATGGAACATGATACAAACTTACAAATTACTATTGTAATAGTACATTGTGTAACTACAACACTCAACATTATACTATAAAGATAAGTGTTAAATATATTAAATAATAATAAATTATATATACTATATATTATATATAATATATCATATATATTATATTAAATAGTAAAGCAGTATGAATATCTATACCTTCAGCTATTTCTATTCTATAATGAATTCACTAACTGAATACCTAGGAGAGGTGACATTCAGTAGGAATATTATACTGTCTATTGGATATTTTTTCTTTAGTAGCAGAAAGTAACAGATTTTTTTTTTTTTTTTTTAGTAAGGGAAAAGCATACATTGAAAATATGTTAACATACTTAGCAAATCTTTCTTTTATAGGGTCTTAAAGTATATTACTTTAAATACATATATGATATTTTTGGTGTCATTATTGAGATTTTATGTCTGTTTCTATTTGACTTTTAGGAATTATTGGGTGGTGGCCCCTGATGAAATTGCTACACATCTTATATTGAAGAAATTAGTGATGTTTTAAATAATTCACTTTCAATTAGTATAATAGGTACTGGAATAAATGAATTTTCCTTTTAACAAGGTTTAATATACATTGGCTTTAACCCTTTCAGTATTTCCTGTTCTTTTCAGTTTTGTTAGATTATATATCTAAGTTTGAAATAATTCTCTTGTGAGACAACTCATACACACTTTTTCACTATTTACAAACAGCATTATATAAAAGAGTAGTATGGTACAACTAAAACTTTGATCTAAGAGCTATTTGTTTAAATATAGTTTAGGGGTGCATATATATCAATTGATGTTTTTGAAGTCAAGTGAAACATTCCATCCAGCTAATGTGTCTGAGAGTACCATATCAGGCACAGACAGGTACTAGAAATGATAAAACACAGATAACATACAGCAAGATGATTCGCAGATGGGACGTATTATCTGCTGTCATGAAGTTAGATGGGTCATATTCCTGTTTTTTTTAAATAAAATTAATCTGGGTTATTTCAGAATTATCAAGTTATGTGGGTATGTGAGAACAGATTTTATTATAGAAATCTGCTAATAAGTGAACAAATATTCATTGCCTTTTAGAGGAAGAAATGGACTGTCTTTGCATTTGAATTGCTTATTGTTTAAGAAATATGGCTTTCTCCTATTATTTTTTTCCTAAAAAAAGAAAATAGTATATTGACCATTCTATGTTTTCATCTTAACTCCACATTTTCTACTGATTAAATTATATTCTGAATCTCAACATACTCAAGTTAAAAAAAAAAAAGCTGGCACTCTGGTATAGCCTATGAAAAGCAATTTTTATTAGATGTAAGTGCATTTTAAATATACAGCATATCCTTTTTGCCTGATATTTTTCAACTGTGATCTGAGAACTAATTGTTTTGGTAAGAGTTATATCAGGAACTTTCATCATCCTCTCATTATATATTCTTTATCCATTTATAGGAAGGGTGTTTTTATTTTCCTTGTTCTGTGGAAGAGGGTAAAAGCTTTTTAGGTAATTATTTTGATTAGATATTTAGTCAAAGTGGAAATAATTTTAAATTTGTGTTATGGCTTTTTATAGAGCTTTCAAGTTTTAAGTATCCATTGTCATAATTTGGATAAAAATATCAGTTGAAGAATGTGGGTAGAGGTTGTAAGATGGAATATCATTTAAATCTACTACAGACTCTCTCACCTCCAAAAAAGGGTACTGGTCTGTTTTTCCTCAAATCTGTGGTAGTCTCAAAGAAGGGAACATGAAATCCTAAAACCTCAGAGAAGCAGTATCAATTCAGTTCTTAACTGTAAATCCTTCATATCGTTGCTCAAAATATCCAACTTTACACCAATATTAGCCATTCTTTTTATAGTGACACCATGCTTAGTAAAAAACTTCTAAGCACTGAGGTCAGGTGTTGAGATTGGATTCTAGTTTATTTTTTATGAATCAGATAAAGATTTCTGTGCATGAGACCATATGTGAAGATGAGAGAACAAGAACATTTCCATATCAAAGGCAATATATCTGAGGCTGCATAGTAATTAAAATGCAGTGGTTTGGACTCTGTGCACTAGCACTTAAGCAGAGCATTGCCGGGACCTTGTGCATCATGCAGGCGGTTGCCTCTTGCATACTTCTTGAAATACACTTATAATTTTGTACAAACGTTTATGCCAGTCCACACTTTTCTGTAGATAATTTGTATTTCATCCAAACCATTCAAAGTAGAAGTTATTTTTTGAGCTACCCCCTCATTATGGCTTTTGTGCATCAACTATTTTTATTCTAGTTGTTTGTATTTCCTTTTACCAGAATGATGCCTTGTTTATATTCAGAATCTCTTCTTGCTCCTTTAAGACCCCTTATCTATTACTCATATTTTACTATTCACTCAAAAAACTTTCATCTTTAGGAATGATGTGAATTATTTTCTGAGGTTAATTGTAGATGCTGTAATCTATTATAAACTAATAAAATACATTTAAAAATCAAATGTCCAGTTATTTCTACTTTATAATACTGATATGTTTAGTAATCCTCCCTAACCTGCACAGTATATAGTATTGGAAAAAACTCCTTTTCAAAATGTTTAAAGAATTCTGAAATGTTCTTCTTTACCTTTTAATGGTATGAAAATGTGTAGTGGCATTCTCTTTTGTACGACTTCAACTGAAAAACAATCATTTGAAGCTATAGAAATCTTTATATTTATCTAGAGGGTTATCTTTTTGCATTTATAGGGAGTTGTTTGGCTTTATTTATAAAGAACTGGGTTAATATCTTAACCTGTAATTATTTGGGGATTGAATAGTGAAATTAGAAAAATCTAACAATTGGTAGTCCAATGTTGTATATATTTCAGAACATTTTGCATCTTTGGTAACTAGCTTGAATTTGCTACTCTGTAATTTTCTAGATTTTCTATTTCCCTATATTTCTCTACGAACATTCTACTCTGGCACATGTAGCAAGGAATTCACTGGTATATTTTATTTACTAAGCTCCCCTGGTTTATAAAGCTTTTTAAAATTTTCTTTGGATTGAAGCACCTTGTATTGAAGGAGCCTAATGTGATATTGTGAAATTCTTTAAGAGTTTTTGTATTTTAAACTATTTTGAATCAAAATTACTTAAGTATGTTGATTTGGCGCTTTTTGATGCTGACCTGTATAAATAAGCTTAATAAATATAAGGTAAATTCAAAGTGCATTATGTGATATGCGTATTAGCATCTATGCAAATATTCTATATTCTCTCATTTCAAGTTCTCCCTTGATCTCTTTCTTCTCTAAAAATCTCACAAGATAACCCTTTACATGATCTTTTATCCCTACTGCCTTCAATAATTTGTTGTTTCTAGGCATCTTAAAGAGATGAATTGAATTGTCTATCTTTAATATATCCATTCAAATGCAAAAAGGGACTTTAGTGCTATTTGTGATTTTGACTTCACCGAGCACAATCTCTTCTCTTCTTTGAAAAGTAGTTCTTTAAAGGTAGACAAAGAAAATTAAAGATGCTTTACTTTCCACGACTACACAAGCACAATATGTAGAGAAAAGAAAATGTAACAGGTTTTTTCTTTTTCTTTTCTTTTCTTTTCTTTTCTTTTTAATAAGGAGCATAGATTTCAAATGGAACTCATTCTGAGACATGGTTGCAAATGTTTCCTTTCATACTTTAGAAACAGATCATAGGGTAACATGATTGAGCACTTACTGAATTCTAGGCACCCTGAAGGGCATTTTTGAAGTCACAAGTCTATTTTTTTAAGGATTTCCCTTTCTATTAAAGATTTTTGATATTTGGTAGGTGGGGAAATTTAGCTGCAGTTGTCATGGTGCTAAGCAAGTCATTGGTAGAACTGGAGAAGAATGCTCCTGACTAAGAGAGAATAATTTATCACTCTTTCTTGGGAAAGAATATCAAAGACCAGCAGTGTTGTTATTTTCTCAGAAATAATCTCCAGCTATCTCCATGGGCATTGAACCTCTTCTACTTAGAAGTCAGCCACCCAGTTCACCCCCAATATATCCATGGTGTAATCCCTAACCCTCCATTTCTTATCTCTATAATGGGAGTAATAATAATATCTACATCATAGGATTATTGTGAGGTTTAAATGAGATAAATGAATGTAAAGCGCTAAGCTCAGGGCTTGGTATAAAATAAATATTTAATACCTGTTGAAATTACTGTTGAAGTGGTACTGTGCTTATCATTATACAGATCTGGCTTCCCATTTCAGCTTCCCCACATACTTGCTATGAAATCTTTGGTGAATTACATAGTCTGTTTCTTTTACTCTTATATGAAATACAGACAATATGTGTTCCTTCCTTTCTTTCCTAGAAAGGAAAATTCATTAGTAACCTGGCAGACTTGGGATAAATGCAGAGTTTGGACGTCCAGCTCTCAAATTTGAGAAAATCCCAATTCTAAGGACTCTAAGAGATTTTGAAATGTCATTTCATCTGTCATCCTGCATCCTCCAAGGGTGTATCGATCACCCTTTCTCCATTCTAATCAGTTAAGAAGCTCTCTTTATTTTGAAAGCCTGCAAAGAACGAGATTTTATAATCTCCTTTGTTTATGTACTTCAGTGATTAACACCAGGAAGTTCTTTGTGTCAAATATACACATCTTAATCTGATTTCTTTTGGTTTCATTTAAAGAAAAAATGGAAACCTATATTCTTCATTTGAATGATAGACCTGCATGTGAGAAAACCAATATTAAACTTTTAATTTTTATTTCTTGAATCTTTCCTTTGGAGTCTTATTTCCTAAACTAATTGTATGACCTTGGAAAAGATATGCAACCTCTTTAAGTCTTGATTTCCTAGTTTTTAAAATGGGATTGTGATAGAATTTACCAGATGATAAGGATGTTGGGAAGATTCAGTTTGAAGATACTGTGCACAGAAGTTCATAGAACAGTTCTGGACAATGGTATTAGGGTTACTTGACAATAATTATGTGATCAGTAGAACTTTGTCATGAGAAGGCTAATTTTTAATTCTCTTACATTTTATAGAAGCACAGTTTTCAAAGTGCTTTCAGATTCATTGCCTCATTCAATAAAAGGTATGCAGGGTAGATAACCTTACCAGTCACACTGTCTAACTTCCTACCTGATATGAATAAATGTTTCAGTTGGGTTTTGCTTCAGGGTATTATTCACTATAAACAAAGCTTGTGTGTCATAAATTAGGGCTGGCTTTTTGGCCCTCCTTTTTTTTTTTTTTCCTAGTCTCTTCTATATAATGTCAATGTTCATTTATTTTATCTTCATACTTATTTCCAGAGCCAAACCAATGCTGCATTTCCCATAAACCAATGTATAAATGAATAATATTTTGCTGATCAGAAACATTAAATATCAGTTATATATCCTGATTAGTAAAAATTAGAAAATGATTTACATAGTAAGTGTGGCTAGTTTTCTAGGCAATTCTCTCTCAAAATATGGGGTTCAGCAGGGAGGATTAATGAAAGGATCCTTGGCTGGGAAAAGGTGGGAACCACTTGATTACGTGATTTCAAAGATGAAAATGCAAGGAGGAGGTATGAATATAGGTAATTCTATGCAGTGTGCTGGTTGTTATAATGGAGATAGGTATAAGAGCAGAAGTACCTATGTAAAGGAAAGCTTCTAGTAGGAGGTGGCCCTTGAGCTGTGACTTAAAGGATGATTAAGAATAGGTTATTTGACGTATGTGGGAATAAAGTCATTGGACATATGGGAAACATTTGATACCATTATTGATTATTCTGTAGTTCTGACACTGGAAAGTCTTATATTTGTGTCTTTGTGACTTCTAGAAAGGCCACGTCTGATCATGAATGTGATGTAGCCATAAGCTAGCAGCTTAACTGCTACACTTCTCTTTCTTAGCTCAGTTTTGTGGTCAGGGACATTATGAGTACATTTTAAGGTACAGAGGAATTTTTCATATTACTCCTTTTCTTCAAATACTTCAACTAAGTATTGAAATTAAAGTAAGTTGCTTATTAATATATGAATAGGTGATCAGTACTATGAGTTAATAAAATCTTGTATCTTGCACTATAAAAAACTTTTTTTTTTTTTTTCAGTTGGCAAGCATGGTCTTAGAAAAAGGCCAATATCTGGAAATTTTTAGATCTGTGTGTTATTTCTGAGTTTCTTTTATTTGTTACAGGTCTTTGGGCCTCACATTTGTAATTAAGTTTTTCTAACTATAGAGTTGGCATGTTCCTAACTTCTTTTTTATTGAGGGATAATATGAACATAAAATCATCCTTAGAGTGATTCAAAATTTTTGGATGACATAGAAATTATTATTTCACAATGATGGTAATGAAACAGTAGCAAGAGCAGTAGTAACAGCAACTGCCCCTCTCTACTTTTGATCACTCTCAAAGAGGGATGCTAAATCCACCCTCTTCAGTTTTGTAATCTGGGATCTTATGTTTTGCAATGACTTTTTGAATACCTTTTCTCTGAGCCCACAAGCCTTCTTTGCTGGTTTTGGCTTGGAAGTTTTCTGGTGTTTAATGACTTGTTCTTCAAATTAAACACACGTATTGAGATTTGCAGCTTATATGACTGTGACATAATCACTTTCTGAAAAGGGCTTGGTGGTCACATAGGCTGGAGAAGTTATGGCTCTGGTTTCTAATGGCCTAACCTATAATTTTCCTTACCACTGTTTTTGCATGGTGGACAGTTGCAGTGTTGATCCATGACATGAAAAATATGATGAAATCTCTCCATTAAAAAGAAAGGCTCTGAGGCTAAGGATGAAAAAAAAAAAGATACAAAAGTTCCATAGAACAGTTTAAAAACATCCTGTTAGTCATATTAAATCAGTTATGATGCTTTTAAGAACTTCCCTTTAGAACTTTCAGTTGAGTTCTTTAATAAGAAGCAACTCCCCCCCCCAAAAGAAGATAAAAATTGAAATCATAAAGCAACTAAACAAAGCTTAACTAACTTGGAACACAGCATATTAGTTAACCAAGTCTCAGGAACGTTTATTACTCTTGAGTCTGAAGATCCAAATAGACACTGGAGGAAAATTGGACTTTTAAAAATTTCTTAGCTGTTGTTCTTTCCCACTATAAAGATCACATTGAAAATAGATATACTGAAGTTTAAAGAAGAATTTAAATATTGAAACAATTAAAATTGTAATATTTATTTTTATTTTTAATATAATATTCTAAAACATTAAAAGAAAAGTTCAGCTTTTCTTAGGTTAGACCCCTTAAACTTTTGCAGACAACAGTTCCAGAGAAGGCCTCCACTTGTACTTTTGTATAGGTTTGTGTGATTTACAGGTATGCTAATGTAGGGTCATGTACACTGAATTTAAATTGTATAGCATTTTGTAAGAGGCTTATTTTCTCTGAGGTGAATATATATAACAACCTAAATTGGGTGGGACTAGTGAACTTGGGTACTCTTAATTCTTATTTATGGCATGGCAGGGAAAGAATGAAAAATAGCTCAGCTTTTAATTATGACACCTTGGGACCTTTTCCAAAGAGCTCATCATAATTAGCCATGTCTTAGTTGTGTAGTTTTGTGTTTAATTTCTTCGTTATGTCCACATGGAAAACTCATTAAAGTTACCAAGAGCTATTTGAATAAAGTATATGGAAAAGTATACCCCCTATATTGTATGCTAATGTTTTCTTCTGAATTTTCTTAGCACCACTTTTACATCTTTGGGTTATTTTCTTCTTCCTTTTTGATGTACATGTACACTAGTTTCTGTGATTAATATGCCAAATAAATAGGACATTTGAATCAATGTCCTTTAAATTTTATTTAGGCTATGGTTATATATTCTTTGGGTTTGCTTACTTAACAAATTTACATCTGATATAATATAAAAACACAAATATAATTTTATTAAATTTAGTAAGGGGGCATTAAATTATTTGATCATCCTAAATTGTCTCAAAGCCTCCACTAAATAAGTTAAATAAGTATATTGCTAATGCATCTTAAAAGTAAATATGTTTGATTATTAACATAATATTTATTTGAATATCTTCCCTGCTTGATTATGGTGAATGTAGCATTTTCAGTAGCTGAGGTGAAAGGAGCAGAATTTAGGATGCTTAAAGAGAGAAGGAAATAGAGATCTTAAGTGGTTTGGATAGCCCAAGGGTAACCTGAGAGTATTGTTGCTAAGGGTGAGGCTGGAAGAATTCCTCTGGCAAGATAATTTTAAGGCTTATTTGGGAGAACTTTTGACTATAATAGAGTTCTGTAATAGGATAGAATAGAAAAGTTTCAAACTTTTTGGATAGAGCAGACGATCAGCAAAATGTTTATGAGAATGCACCCTAATACATGTGCATATTTATTTAAAATTATATACATGTGCTAGTGTGCTAATGTATGCTATAAAACATTCATAAGTTGATATTAAAAAGAGATACAGATAAAATAAATAATATTTTAAAACTAACCGTGGTTCCACCAAACCCTATAATTTAACATTCTTTGTTATTTTAAAAAGTCAGTTTAACACTTCGTGATGAAATGATGTATAAGCTTGGTTCTAAGTTCAGTTTACTTTACTACATGGTTTTAATGCTGTCATAGCTGAAAATTATACCTCAAAAAGAAAAATAGAGCCAAACGGAAGAAGTACATCATTATTTGCACTTACTAAATTGTGTTACTAATTTATTAATCCTATACACAAAATACACAAAAATATGTTAAAATCTTCCCTGATGGCAATCAGTTGTTTTTGGCAATGAAGTTGAAGATATAGCATTTTAATATTTTTAATAAATGGACTCAAAACCCATTGAAACTCTTCGGAACATCATTAAACAGGTTGGAATATTCTGTTGCCAATTTTAAAATTGAAAACAGATGAGAGTTTTTGTAGTTGATAGACATAGAATTTTTGGTAACAAAATCACACTATTGATGGAATCGTTTCCAAACATATGTTTTCAAAATAACTTTTCATAGCACAAATCTGTTTTGAAAAGCATTTACTTTCTCATTTGATAAAATGTCACCTTTACTTTGAAGGGACAGATTAAGTTTGTATGATGGTTTGTATGTATGTATCTAGTTAGCTAGCTAGTTAGCTACTTGGTAACACACACTTACAGCTCCTTGCCTCACATAAAAGGTCAGCACATTTGATACACTAGGTTTGTTGTTGTTGTTGTTGTTGTTGTTCCTACTCCTTAAGTTTGGAAACTTTTCCATGAGATAAGCAGTGGAACCTCTGGGTAGTGCAAATAATCCTCATGGTTACTTCCCATTTCATTTCAAAGCATTGTAAAGCTTTTACTATGGTTTACAGGTCTTATTTTAAAAAGTAATTGCATCATCATTGCAGTACTTGGCTTCAACATTGTGTTCAATTGCTTGGCTATGAACGATGTAGTTAGTGAAGTCCACTGTGCTATCTCTGTCATCTTATGCCTATTTCGTCCCCCCTTTAGTCCAGCTTGGGTAACCATTTCACCAGTGGTTACACTTAACCAGTCTTCCCTAAAAATTATTTTTATTTAGAAAAGTAACACTGTTGAGATTATGTCTTCTTTGGTACTTATTATAGTGGCTCACTCAGAAGTAGCACTTTGCCTATCAAATATCATAAATTGAGGCATGTTAAGAATATATACATTTATTTATCTGAAAAAGAGGCATCCTACATGACGTAAGTTTCTTTTTCAGATCTTCAGCTATGTTTTCTATGCAACTTCCGATGCTGTGGCAGTACTCACCGTACAACCTCAGAGGACATTATTCACATGTCATTCTAGGTAAATGGTTACCCAGAGCTGTGCACTGCGACAGCTCTGATTTTTAGCAAGGGAGTTTATTTAAATTTGTTGCCATCTTGTTTTCTGTGTTTTATTTTAGCCATTTTAATAGCAAGAAGAACGAGGGCTTTTCTAATAGTGTGGCTTTTTGTCTTTTCTAACTAAGGAAATTTAGAAGAGGTTTCTAAGCATTTAACATTCAGTTTTGTGAAATTTTGCAAAATAAAGGATTGAATATTGTATGATTTTGAACATTATTGGAAAAATTGCAGCCATTATAAAAATTTATATCTATATGCTTAGTTTTTAAATGTCTTACTGATTGCAATGGCTTCATATTCTTATTATTTAATATGTCAAAGTACAACAGGATAAAGTACACTGTTAGTGATGCTAGATATCCTGTAATGTGGCCCCTAAAGGGCTGCTACTACAGTACAAGTGCTAGTTGAGTCTTAGTATTACTGTCATGAAGGCCTATATTATTCATATTATCCTCAAACTATAGTCTCTTTGGAAGGATCTTTTTAAACCACTTGAACATTTGTTGAAGGTTACTTTAGTTAAAAACTAGATATTATTATCCATTATCACTCCCCTCTCTTTCCTCTGCTACAGGATGTGACACATTAATGTCTGACATATAGACCCAGAGTGTTACTTTGTATTTAAATTTAAGTAAGGATTAATTTTTCTTACTTTTAAAAAAGTACATATCCGTAAATTTATAGTGTACTCTTGGGATGTGTGAGTTCACTTTGGACCCCAGTGAAATAGAAAAGTAAATGGGAGAGACGGGTATGGGTATGATAAGTCAAAGAGGAAAAGCATGGTTTCCAGAGAACACTCTCCTGGGACAGGATCCCTGTGAAGAATGTAGCCAACCATTGGAAACCTAAGACAGGGAGTGAGGCTACAGATTTATCAGCATTTGAGGTTCAGAAAACAGTAGTGTGGCATTTTCACAGGACTCTAATATGAGAGAGGGACAGACTTAAGCCATCCCTTAACATTTTTTGTATTTAAATTCAATTTAACATACTGTATTATTAGTTTCACAGGTAGAATTTAGTGATTCATCAGTTGCATACAACACCCAGTTCTCATTACTTCAAGTGCCCTCCTTATTGCCCACGACCCAGTTACCCCACCCCCCCCACCTCCCCTCCAGCAACCCTCAGTTTGTTTCCTATAGTTAAGAGTCTCTTATGGTTTGTCTCCCTCTCTGTTTTTGTCTTATTTTATTTTTCCTTCCCTTCCTTTATGTTCATCTGTTTCTTAAATTACATGTAAGAGTGAAATCATATGGTATTTGTCTTTCTCTGACTGACTTATTTCACTTAGCTTAATACCCTCTAGTTCTATCCCCATCATTGCAAATGGCAAGATTTCATTCCTTTTGTTGGCTGAATAATATTCCATTGTATACCATATCTTCTTTATCTATTCATCTGTCAATGGACATCTGGGCTCTTTCCATATTTTGACTTAAGCCATCCTTTATTCTTCAAAGCAAAGCAATTTGAGTCATTTGTTAGCGCGAAGGGGTCAGTGAGATTCCATAGTTAAGTGTGTTTATCATGTTGCAAGAGAAGAGAACCAAGTGGAGAGTCACTATTTCCCCAAATGCCTGAAGCCCTTTGTTGCTTCCTTACTCAGCCTTCCTTGGATTTATGTACAATTAGAGCAGAAGATGGGGAAGGTGAGAAAGGCAGCAATGAGGGATGGCTATAGGCTAGCATTGTTTTTGGCTCTCTCTCATTTTCTCTTTTTCTCTTTCCTCTCACTTGATATACTTGTTGGGCATTGTGGTTTAATAGCAACTCAGTTTGGGAGGTTCAGCTCTGCCAATAAACTTTGGGTGACTTTGGCTAAGTCACTTCTTTCTAGGAATTATTTTCTTCATGGGTAGAATGGGAAGTTTGATGATCTCCAAAGAGATTTCAGCTCTGACATCCTGTTTATACTGTTCTAGGATAGGGCTCTGGGCTGCCTCTTCCCAAAGAACTTTCAACAAAATTCCCTGTTCTATATGTCAGTCTCAAGGCACCATGTCCATTCTGCCAACTAAAGTGACAAATGGCTAAGAATTTAACTGAATAAATGAATTTATGCTGGTGGACACATTAGCAAAAACTGTAATATTTCTATCATCTTCTCTCCACTCTCCCAGACAATTTTGATAGAGTGCATTTCCACAGTGTGATCCTAGACAGTGCCCTTGCTTTCTAACCTAAAGCGGCTAATGAGAACTTTTGGAAGGAAGTGTTAGCATCTGAAGGGTTGTGTCTGTGAAGGAGGTTGGGCTGGATGAGATAGGCAGGGCATTGGGACACAGCCATCAATTCATTGCATGTGTTTGGCGAGGCTGGCAGCTGTGGCCAGTGCCAGGTTTTTGAGTATGGTTTCTGTCACCAACAGAGTTGGCTGTCTTTGAAGTCTGTTAGTTAACCTCTTCCAGAATCTTGGAGTACAAGTAGCACGCAAGAGGAGAAGGATAAAGGAATTTCTAGGAATAAGAATACCCCTGCCCCCAATTTTCAGTAAGAACTGAATTCTCCTCTTCTAAGAGTTTTTTGAAGCATCTAATACATGAACAGATTTCAGATTTTCCTGTTTTCTTTTCTGTACCTATTCACTGCCATGGATAGAGGCAATACTGAGTAATGAAATAGATGCATATCACCAAACATATATTGGGCAATTGCCATATGCCAGACATATTTTTGGATGTTTTCATAAGATAGAGATAATAGCCTGTATCATAGTTTTTGAGAGGTTTCAATATACAAAGCACAGTTGGAAGAGTGCCTGATTTGTTGTAAGCTCTCATTAAATATTAGTGATTATTATTTTATTATTTCATTTGCAAAACAACTCTAGGAGGTAGATGTAATTATCGTTATTTTATACACAGAGAAAATAAGGTTTGGAGAGAGAAAAGGACTTGCTCAAGGTCACATAGCTATTAAGTGGCAGAAACATAATCTAAACCCAGATGTACTGGCTTGAAGTCCCATAGTATTTCTGCTATATAATACAGCTGTCTGTAATAGGCAAGAAAGTCATGAGATTTCCCACAGATAATCTACAAACTAGATAATCAGGAGCTTGGATAATCAGGATAATCAGGAGCTAAACGTACTCTTATGAGATGTTGAATTTCAGTAGGTTCAGTTTTAAGGCCATCCTTGCTTTGCATGGCCTGATGTTAATTAAAATTTCTGTTATATCAGAACTGTATCCTCTCTTTGCATAGTTCTGATCTCATCTTTACACAGTTCAGATTTCATGGTTTGATCTCAGTTACTATAAAACCTTGCAAAGTGAGAACCTGGCTCCAAACTGCACTAGTTTCAGTTAACATGGTATAGTGCAATGTGAGGACTTCCTATATTTCTATCAGCTTCACATTGACATGCAGAAATTCTCAAATTCAAGAGAATTTCTTGAACTGGTCCTTTGGGTTATTAGATGTGTTATTTCCATTTGATGACCCATTATCTTTTGTGTTCTTTTGCTTATAAGGTTCTGTTCCTGCTAAGGGAGAGCACTGTGTTGCATAAATAAGGTCTTTGAAGGTCACTGATGATTGGCTCTTGGCTTATAGGCATACCACCTTTATTGTGTGCAGCAACAGATCTCTCTCTGGACTTAGAAACACTTGTTTTCTTTACCTTTTTTTTTTTTTTTTAACTTTCCCCACTTTCCATTACATGTTTAAGTTTCTTTCTGAGTTGATATGTTTCTTTCTATCTGTTCTAGCAATGTAAAGGAAGGCCATTGAGGCCAGTTATCTCTCAGTTGGTGTTTTATATATTGCAGTAGACAGTGAGCAGCCATCAGGTAAGAACTGGGTCTATTTACATTTCTTTTTAGATACAGATGTTAAAATTCTTTTTAAGCGCTTAATGATTTCAACCTGAAGACAGATGCATGGGTTGCATAGAATGTCAATTTTAGGGCAAGATAATATTGAAAAATACTAGTGCTTTGAATTTCCTCCTATCCCCCAAATTTAAAACAACTCTCCTCCCTTGAATTTTTATTGTTGTCATGCCTCCTCTCCCACATTTAAGATTATGTTTTTAAAATCTGTTCTTTCTTTGTCAAGCATTCTGAACAGTAGAAATCCTTTACTGACTATAATTTTATTCCTCTTACCTGTACAGTGCTGGAGAATTAGTTTGGGGTAGAGTGAGCTTGACATTGTGACTAAGAGCATACTCCACTACTTTCTAGCAGTGTGAACATAGACCTGTTACTTTAATCTGTAAAATAGTACCCACGTCTTAGTGTTGTTTTAGGAATAAGTGAGTAAATACAAGTGCTTAGAACAGTGCTTGGCACATGGTGGGTGCCATGTAAGCATTATCTGTTTTTTTTTTTTTAAGATTTTAAAAAAAAATTTATTTATTTGACAGAGAGAGACACAGCGAGAGAGGGAACACAAGCAGGGGGAGTGGGAGAGGGAGAAGCAGGCTTCCTGTGGAGCAGGGAGCCCGATTCGAGGCTCGATCCCAGGACCCTGGGATCATGACCTGAGCCGAAGGTAGACGCTTAATGACTGAGCCACCCAGGCGCCCAGCATTATCTATTATTAAAGTGAATGTTTTTAAAAGGAAAATCTGGCCCAAAGTAAAGAATATTCAAAATACTTTATTGAGGGGGTAAAAATGAATACTATTAGAATGTGATGCGAAAGCATCCTACAGTTTTCCCAACACAGTGACTCTAGAGTACTATTGAGAGGGAATACTATTTTATACTAATAGGTACTTTGAGAATCTCTTCAGCTGCAAATCAACAAATCAATTGGAATGAAAATTCCTTTATTATAAGGTCAATATCATCGTTTTTGAGTTTCATAATTTGTGGAGATGAGGTAATTTGGGTACAGAATGAGTTTGGTTGTATGTTTTCTCAGGTCTAAGTTTGTGGCAATAACCAAAGAAGCAGTGGTGAACTTAAAGAGGTGGCAGGTAGGGGCGCCAAGGTGGTTCAGTTGGTTAAGTGTCTGCCTTCATCTCGGGTCATGATCTCAGGGTCCTGGGATTGAGCCCCCCCCCCCCCCGCCCCGCATTCCCTGCTCAGCGGGGAGCCTGCTTTTCCCTTCCACTCTCCCTCTGTGCTCTCTCAAATAAATTAATAAAATCTTAAAAAAAAAGAGGTGACAGGTAACAGACAGGGAACTTGACCCAGGAGGCATTCCCCAGGGAGGTCAGGTGCAGCATGGCTTGGTCACTGATTACAGACCTAATCTCTAAGTCCTAGAAAGTACAAGTAGAGGACAGCTGGCTGAGATTGGGATGTGGAGTTGGTAACCTTCTGTTGCCATCAAGGCTTTTTTGATGCAGGTTCCTGTGTCTTGTTGACCCAGGAGGCATCCTCCAGGAAGGGCTCAGTCTCAGCCAAACATGGCCAAGGATTGCAGGCTTGACCTCCAGGTCCCAGAAGATTCCTAGTAGAGGCAGCAGATTGGCTATGTTAGATCTAGGATTTGAACCCAGGTTTGCTAAGCTCTTTCTACTAATGACTCCATGATATTTCCCTGGTGAAGAGGGTACCAGTGGAGAGAAGGAAAGTAGTTGAGGTAATGGAGGCCATCAGTGAGTTCAGTATTTAAAGGGATAGATGATGTGCAGTATCTGAGAGGGCAGCTGGAGGAGATGGCAGTGGTATGGTAGTTGTTATAAGCCTTTTATGGGTAGATTAGAACTTGGGAATGTATTTCTGTGTATTCCTATAGTATTTATACCTCAAATCATAGACTCACTGTCCTTGCCTTATGGGACCTCAGACTCGAAAGGGTGTTTTAATCATTCTTTTTATGGTGTGAAATCATATATGTGATCATTCAGTCCGTGCTGGGGGGAGCAGTGATAGAGAAGTTACCTCCTCCTCTCCACTGGAATATAAGCTCCACGTGGATAGGAATTTTGTCTCTTTGTTGTTTAATTTTTAGTGACTGAAGGAATGCCTAGAACCTAATAGCACTCAGTAGATATTGTTGAGTGAAAGAATGCCTGAGCAACTTATTTAAAATTTTGTTTTATATATTGAACAATATTATCTACACAGTGTTATCTCATTTAAGTCTTACCTGTGAGGTATGTATTATTATTTCCAATTTATGGGTGAGGAAACTGAGACTGAGGAATTAAGTAATTTTCTTAAGGTGACATTATTAAAACATGACGGTCAGGATTGGAATCTATGAGTATAACCACTACATTATGCTGTAGAATTATTACCTCTGTTGTTCTAGATAATATTGTTTTATTAATAGAGGCTAAATTTTTATGGAAGCCACAGCACTCTGTTGACTCATTAATCTTACTGCCAACTAAAACTCACAGGCCTTTTAGTTACCATGTGTCATCCATCCTATACTTGAGCTGCTGGGGTTTTGTTTTGTTTTGTTTTTGGGGATAAGTGCAAGAGTTTGCATTTACTCCAGGTAGATTTTACTCTGGTTAGATTCATTTGATCTTTACTTATTAAGATCTTTTGGTTTAGAATGGTTTTAAAATTTCATCAAGTATTTTTTGGGCATTTATTGACAAAATAATTTTTTTCTTTCTTAGTTTTGTTAATATTCTGTAAAACGTGTTGATAGATTTTCTTGTGCTTAACTATCCTTGTATTCCTGTATGTATATGTATATAATATGTACAATTAATTTTGGTGCTATCTTTATAGAGTTTTGATAGTAGGCTCATGCCAGCTTCATAAAATAAATTGGAAGCTTTCCATCCTTGTCTATGTTCTGAAAGCATAGGAATTATCTATTGTTTATTGCCATCTTTGTCTGTTGGAGAGCATAGGAATTGACAGTTCTTTAAAAGTAAACACCTCTAAAGTCATTTGATCTTCACACCTTTATTATTTTTTTAATTTAAATTCAATTAATTAACATATAGTTCATTATTAGTTTCAGAGGTAGACTTTAGTGATTCATCAGTTGTATATAACACCCAATGCCCATTGTATCACATGCCCTCCTTAATGCCCGTCACCCAGTTACCTCATCTCTCCCCGCCCCCCACCGCCCCCAACAACCCTCAGTTTGTTTCCTATGATCAAGAGTCTCTTATGGTTGGTCTCCCTCTCTGATTTCATCTTGTTTTATTTTTCCCTCCCTTCCCCTGTGATCCTCTGTTTTGTTTCTTAACTTCCAAATGATTGTGATCATATGATAATTGTCTTTCTCTGACTGACTTATTTCATGTAGCATAATACCCTCTAGTTCCATCTGATCTTCACACCTTTAAAAGAGATAGATATTTAACAGTATTTTATTGGTCGTTTCATATTTTCCATCCTTTCCTGAGTCAGTTTTGGTAAATTTATATTTTGCAGAAAATCATCTATTTTCTCTAGATTTTAAAAATATGTTGGCATAAAGTTGACATGATGTTCTCTGATTTTCTTTTTTTCCATATCTGTGGTCATATTCTCTTCCTTATTCTTTATGTTTTTATTTTTAAGATCTTTTTGGATCCTGATTCTTAACATATTAATTATTAAAACCTTTGTTGAGCATGTTAGCAGTTAGCCCACATTTATTCGTATATCCACAAGGCTTAATTAAATAAAATTCAACAAGTTAAGTATTTTCTATATGCCAGATAGATGCTAGAGATATAGAGGGTGGTTAAAAACTGTGTCCTACTGTAACAAACTTACAGTATAGCAGGGATACTTGAGACCATTTGTCAAATGGCTTGTTGAAATTCAGATAAATTATTTCTAATGCATTACTCATCAAGCAATAAAATACTTTTGACAAAGAAGCAAAAGAGGTTAATATGACTAGACCTGTTCTTTGTGAACCCATGTTTGGTCTTAATGATTACCTCTTGTCCTTGTAGGTGGTCAGTTATAAATTCTACAATCTTGTCCTGGTAATTAACTTCATATAAGGGATGTGTTACTGGAATAGATCTTGCTCACTAACAGAGATTCTATTGGAAATTTTTCAAGGAATATTTTAACCATTCTAGAAATTTATACATTTTATCAGCTAGAGAAGAAGTGCTTCTTAAATTTTACTAAGCATACAAATCACCTGGGGATCTTATTAAAAAGCAGATTCTGATTCTGTAGCTCTGGGGTGGGTCATGAGATTCAATGAGTTGTGCTGGGACAACTGGATATCCCTAGGCAAAAAATGCAATTGGAACCCTACCTCACACCATATACAAAAATTAATTCAAGATGAATCAGAGACCTAAATATGGGATAAGATTATAAAGCTCTTAGAAGAAAACATAGGAGTACATTTTCATGACCTTGGATTAAGCAATTATTTCTTAGGCATGACATCAAAACCATTAGTGAAAAAAAGATAAATTGGACTACATCAAAATTAAAAACTTTTGTCTTTCAAAAGAAACCATCTAGAAAGTAAAAAGACAACTTATAGAATGGGTGAAAATATTTGCAAATAATAAGTTGACAAGAGACTTGTATCCAGAATATATAAAGAACTTTCACAACTCAACAATAAAAAGACAAATAACCGAATTTTTAAAAGATTTTATGTATTTATTTGAGAGAGAGAGAGAGAGCATGAACACATGAGCAGGAGGAGGGCATGGGGGAGAGAGAATCTCAAGCAGACTCGACCCTGAGTGCAGAGTCTAATGTGCGGCTCACTGTCACAACACTGAGATCATGACCTGAGCTGAAATCAGGAGTTGGACGTTCAACCAACTGAGCCACCCAGGAGCCCCAGTAACCAAATTTTTTAAAAGGGCAAAGGATTTGTACTGCTGTTTCTCCAAATAAGATTTATAAAAAGCCAATAAGCACATGAAAAGATGTTCAGGATCATTAGTCATTAGGGAAATGTAAATCAAAATCACAATGAAATATTGCTCCTTCATACTAGAATGGCTGTGATTATAAAAATTGAAACCAACAAATATTGGCAAGGATGTGGAAATATTGGAACCATTATACATTGCTGGTAGGGACATAAAATGGTGCAGTCACTTTAGAAAAACAGTTTAGCAGTTTCTCAAAAAGTTAAACATGTAATTACTCTATGACCCAGAAATTCCACTTCTGCTAGCTGAGACATGGTCCTTTTAGAAGTAAGATACATAATAAAAAAGACTCTGATAACAAGAAGGAAAATCAGGAAAGTATATTATAATAATTAATATTGTGAGAAGCCAATACATAAGTTGTTTTTATAAAGCATAATAATGTTAAATATTTAAAAATTTTCTAGTCATACCCTTTTGCTTTTCAATTTAATAAGTGAGATAATGTACATTTGTGTGTATACATATGAAAGTGGAATGTGAGATTCTGTTTTTAAAACTAAAAATTAGTGAAAATAAATTAATTAGCTTCTTCCATTTCTCCCTCCCTCTCTCTCCTTCCTATTTTCTTTTCTTTGGTTTCATTCGTTTTTAGATTATTTCCATTAGTTATTTATACTTTAAAAATTTTTCCCTTTAATTTTTTTAAATTTTTATTTTTTTATTATGTTCAGTTAGTTTTTGATATAGTGTTCAATGATTCATTAGTTGTATGTAACACCCAGTGCTCATCACAACATGTGCCTTCCTTAATACCCATCATCCTGCTACCCCATCCCCCACACCCCTTTTGAAACCCTCAGTTTGTTTCCTGGGGTTCATAGTCTCTCATGGTTCATCTCCCTCTCTGATTCCCACCCCCTTCAGTTTTCCCTTCCTTCCCCTATGGTCCTCCATGCTATTGCTTATGTTCCACATATGAGTGAAACCATATGATAATTGTCTTTCTCTGCTTGGCTTATTTCACTTAAAAAAATTTCCCTTTAATTTTTTTTTTTTTTAAAGATTTTATTTATTTATTTGAGACAGAGAGAATGAGAGAGAGAGAGCACATGAGGGGGGGAGGGTCAGAGGGAGAAGCAGGCTCCCTG
This sequence comes from Halichoerus grypus, assembly GCF_964656455.1. NCBI lineage: Eukaryota > Metazoa > Chordata > Mammalia > Carnivora > Phocidae > Halichoerus > Halichoerus grypus. Next base: position 40,161,289 of record NC_135722.1, read on the forward strand.
CCGAGCAGGGAGCCCGATGCGGGACTCGATCCAGGGACTCCAGGATCATGACCTGAGCCCAAGGCAGTCGCTTAACCAACTGAGCCACCCAGGCGCCCTTCCTTTAATTTTTTAAAGATAGCTTTGTGGTGTGTAATATCCTGGAAAGGGTATTAAATGGGGATAGAGACCTTTTGCATAGGAGTGTTGTAGAGACATTAAATAGAATATATTTATTATAAATCTGAAAATCCCAAGTTGTCTTATTGGAGTTTCTTCAGCAATCCCATATAGTTTCAGTTCTCTGCTTAGTACATTTTCTCAAGAGGTATTTTGATTTTAAGAAAGGATAATGCTTTAAGCCAAAGGAATGAATCTCTAAAAGATGAATGTTAAGCACCTTTTTATGATATTACAGAAGATGTGTCTTACTACTTTGAGCTGACAGCATATATTTTTGAAGTAGGGAATTTAATTTAATTTAATTTTATATTATTTTTAAAAGATTTTATTTATTTATTTGAGAGAGAGAGAGAGCACGAGTGGGGCAGAGGGAGAGGGAGAAGCAGACTCCCCACTGAGCAGGGAGCCCTATGTGGGACTTGATCCCAGGACTCTGGGATTGTGACCCGAGCCAATGGCAGGCACTTAACCGACTGGGCCACCCAGGTGCCTGAAGTAAGGAATTTTATACCATGTAGTTATTTCTTGGTTGGCTTATGAATGAGAGGGGTTCCAGTCCTTGCCTAACTTTAAAAAATGAGTATGTTTGTAGTTGTTTGTGGTTTTTTTCTCATACAATTTCACTTTTATTCAGAATAACTTTATGTGAAGTAGATTTGTTCTTTTTAAAAACTGAAATGTAAACATGTAAACTATATAAAATACTGTTGTATGTTTGTGTAATGAATACTTATAGAGTGAATTCCATGTAACCAACATCCAAGTTAAAAAAGAAAAAGAATAATGATATTGTCCCAGAAGTCACTTGTGTCCCTTCCCAATCATACCCCCACCCTCTATCTTTCAGAGGTAGCCATCATTCTGTATATAATGTTAGTCACTTCCTTTGCTTTATAGTTTTACTACCTATGGATGCATTTCTGAACAATATAGTTTGATTTTGCCTGTTTTAATACATTATATAAATCATGCAGAACCTATTTTTTATGTGTGTTGCAGTTTTTGCTTAACATGTATCATCATGAAATCCTAGTTCATTAATTTGCTTTTTATTGTGGGAGTGTCAGAGTTTATTTATCTTCTCTATTGTCAGTGAACATTTGGACTATTTCTGGTTGCTGGTTATTATGAACAATGCCGCTATGAACCTTTTTGTACATATATCTATTCTTGGTGAACATGTGTACATGTTTCTCTAGGTTGTATATACAAGAATAGAATTGTTGGGTCAGAGAGTATGCCTATCTTCATTTATACTAGATAATGCTAAACTCTTTTCTAAAGTGATTATATACCTACCAGTAGTCTGTGAACATTACCATTGCTTGACATCCCTGCCAACAGTCGATGTTGTCAGATTTAAAAGTTTTGCCAATCTGTCGGGGGTGCAGTCGTTAATATCTCATCATGGTTTTAATTTGCATTCCTGATTACAAATGATATTAAACATCTTTTTATAAGTTATTGATCAGGTAAATTTCTTCTTTTGTGAAATGCCTGTTCAAGTCTTTTGCCCATTTTTCTATTAGATTGTCTTTTTTTTAATGGTTTATAGTGTTCTATATATTCTGTGTATTAATTCTTTGTCATTTATATGTGTTGCAGATACCATTCCCCACTCCTGGCATGTCTTTTCACTCTCTTTATGCGATTGTTTGATAAAAGGACAGTCTTAATTTTAATATAGTTGAATATTTATTGATCTTTTCCTTCTTAGTTAATGTTTTTCCTATGTTGTTTAAGACATTCTTTCCTATCTGAGGCCATGAAAATAATTTCTAATGACTTTCACATTGGCCTTTAATCCACTTGTAGTTGTTTTGAGATATTTTTTTCTTACTTTTATGGGTATCCAGCTATCAGATAATTTATTAAAATCCATCTTTCCTGACTTCTCTGCAGGGGTAACTCTGTTATATATCAAATGCCCACATAAGCATGCATCTACTTTGTGGTCCTATATTATGTTCCCTTGATGTTTTTATCTTTTTTGCACCCATATACCCTGACATAATTATATTTGCTCTATAATAATTTTATTATCTTGTAGAGTAAGTTCTGCCACCTTATTCTTATTTTTCAAGAGTGTCTTGGCCCTTCTTAGCCCTTTGTATTTACACATAAATTTAGAACTAACTTGTTAAGTTCCATAAAACCTGTTGGGGTTTTCTATTCAGTTTACATTTAATCAATAAGTCAATTTTTAGGGAAATGATACCTTTATAACATGGAATCTTCTAACCCATGAATGTATTATATCTCCCCATTTATTTTAGTTCTTTTTAAAGTCTCCCAATAGAGTTTATAAATTTTTTTGTACAGGTCTTATACAACATTATGAAAATTAAGTAATAGTTCAAGACAATGTAACAGAGAAGTCAGAAAGTTAATTTGTTAAGTGAACAATGCAAATAATATATTTCTTTAAGGATTCAGAAAAGGCATAGATATGCCTTAGTATTTCATAATAGATGGCACTAAAAGAGATTTTTTTGTCAACTATGAATTAAATAGTATTATTTTGGTTCCCTCATAGATGTTATATACATGTCTGGAAATTACTTGTTTTCAGTTTGTTAGTAGGTTAAAAAAAATCACGGTACTGGTTGCTTTATTGACTATCTGCACAGTTACTATTTTAGTGATTCCTTTTTCTGTTGATGAATCTTTTGGTTTAAAATGGCTAGCCTTAAGCAGACATTTTGATATCATGTAAAAATATCTTAAGGGAAAGGTCTGTATAGTCATTTCCAACCCATGTATGTTATAAAAGTTTTTGAAAGGTAAATGTTTGGTGTGACTTCTGAAATAATAAAATAGTGCATTAGTTGCTCCTTAGTAGTAAGTTTAGCCATTTCCATTTGGCCTATTAATTCTTTGAAAACACTGGAGGCCTTCTTTAGGCTTTGGGGAAAATTGAGCCACATGCATTGTTTGACATTAAAATGTAATTTATTTTTTATTTTCAAAATAGGGATTGGCATATTTAAAAGAATAAGGTGGCATTCTTAGTTTCTAATAAAAATAAATCTCTGTTGGTAGTGAAGGTTGTTGTACAGATAGGTCCTAACCTTGTCACTTCTGGGGAACAGCAGTGAAATTGTTTGTTCCTGACAGCAGACAGCCCCACTGCAGAGCCCTGGTTTCATGTTACATTAAGTATTAGTGCTGTTCTTTCAGGAGCTATTATGCTGTGACATCAAAGATTTTCTGACAGGGCAGTGGTAGGTTAGCGCTGAAGTTGTCTACTGAAATTTTAAAGAATGGAATTAAATATATATGATCAGACTTTAAGAGAGAGAGACAGAATTAGAATGGTTAAAAGAGAGTTGCAGAAATGAGTCAGTCTATAGCCTGGCCTCTTTGTCTCTGCTTGTTTAAGCCAAATTTTATTACCTTTTATTTCTACAGCAAGTACAAGTGACCATTATGTTAATGCTAGGATAGCTGATCATTTTCAGAAAGACATTATGAATAAGGAAAAATAGTCTTTGTGAAATAAAACAAACAGGTGAAAAAAATACTCTTTTGTGAAATTAAACAGGTTTAGGCTGACCTGTAGAGTATTTGATGTAATGAACATGTGGACAGTAATTGCAATGGCCTGACTTCCTTCTTGCTGATCCACTGATTAGTTAAAAGGATCAAACTACATACTCTATTAAAGTTACAGGAGTACACTTTAGATGGCAAGAGATGAAAAGTCTTGAAAGGCTTAATTTTTCATAGCAGTTATATAAATATAGGTAACTTAAAATTAATCAGATTACAATGTTGTCTTTTGAAAAGGCTAACTTTTGTTAAATGTTGAAAAATATTAGTAGTCATTTTTGTTTGTATAAGCTTTCCATTTAAGAAAAATAAATTAAGCATTATGATTTCAGCTATTTCTTATATAATTTTTTTGTAGTGAAATCAGAGTTGCTATTACTATAACATTACTATGATATTTTTATGAAATAATCTTGGTAATGTGAAATTCTAATTAATTTTATAAGTATAATTAATGTCTGGACATTTTAGACAATATAACAGTTTTTTGAGATTAAATAAATCATATGCTAAAATGAATATGTTCTCAGTATTGTAGTTTTCTTTTTTTAAGGTAATAGTAAACAAAACATTTCTTTTCAGTTATATGCAAGATATACCATGTTACATTTATTTTAAATAATATAATACTAATATAATGTCAGTTGAGAAGTAACTGGAACAAAAAAGAAATTTTCTTTATAGGTACTTGTGTGTTTGATCATGTTTCAAGGTAATTTCCATCCAGTTCAAAGTAATCTATAATATAGTCATGAAAACAGTTATTTTAAAAAACTGAATTTAAAGGTCTTTGCTTTGACACGTATCTCACAATTCTATTCATACAGATTGAATTATACAGGGAATATTGCTACATCCTTTAAAAATCATTAAAAGTGATTACTCTAAAAAAAGGCCCAAGGATCTCTACTGTTTTCTCATAGTATTTGTTGAAAGTGAAATACTTGAAACTGTAGGTCTGAAATAATTTGTTTTATTTAATTTTACTTTATTTTATTTAATTCCAGAATAGTTAGCATACAGTGGAATATTAGTTTCAGGTGTACATATAGGGATTCAAAAATTGCATACATCACTCAGTGCTCATCACAAGTGCTCTTCTTAATCCCCATCACCTGTTTCATCCACCTATCTCCCCACTGGTAACCATCAGTTTGTTCTCTATAGTTAAGAGTCTGTTTCTTGGCTTGCCTCTCTCTCTTTTCCTTTGCTTATTTGTTTTGTTTCTCAAATTCCACATACAAGTGAAATCATATGGTATTTCTCTTTCTTTGACTGACTTATTTCACTTAGCATTATACTTGAAATGAATTTGATTATATAAAAATACTTTTACTTTTTAAAAGTTTTTGTTTTCTTTTTATTTTTGGTATAACAAAATACAGTGGTAGCAAATCAAAAGAAGCAATGGGCCAAATATGAAACAAATGTTATGATATCTTCTCTAAGGACCCTAAAATCTTATATTCCAGAAATGTTGAAGTAGATTAAATATTTTTCTTTTTAAAAAGTTATGGTTTTAGGGGCTCTTGGATGGCTCAGTTGGTTAAGTGTCTGCCTTTGGCTCAGGTCATGATCCCAGGGTTATGGGATCAAGGCCCGCATCAGGCTCCCTGCTCAGCCGGAAGCCTGCTTCTCCCTCTCCACTGCTTGTGCTATCTCTCATGTGTGCTTTCTCTCTCAAATAAATAAATAAAATCTAAAAAGAAAAGTTATAGTTTTAAATTGCAACATTTGGTAGGAAAAAAAGCGATAATATTGGGATAGATGTTTATTCATTTAAAAGCATAATCTTATATAAATATTTATATTATCAGTATTGTTTCAATCCTTTTACTTCTGTGAAGCATAACATCCTAATTCAAAATGCTTTGAATTGCCATTCTACAATTAGGATGCATATTAGTTTAGTAATGTCATTAGCTGGCTAAAAGCAACATAGGTGTATTTGAAAATTTCTAGTATACTTATTAGCAGAAGTACTGAAGGACTATAAAGAATTTTGGTCTTTTTCATATAATGATGAAGGAAAATATGACTACTTTAATTAATCTGAACTGTTTTGAGAAACTTGTAGTCTGGTTCACCACACCTTCTATAATACAATTGATCAGTACTAGTGTTCCCAAGAAAGCTGCTTATAGGTACAGTCAGCCCTTCACAAAGGGCTGCTAAATGAATGTTAAAAAAGGGGTTGTTTATTTATTTCTGAAAATTTTGTGCATTTAAATTAAAAGCTACTGGGAAATACATTTTGGAGAATTTGTTGTACAATATATTAGGAGAAACAGCTGCCTTTTCAAATAAAAGTATTCTTCCATTAGGGGCGCCTGGGTGGCTCAGTCGTTAAGCGTCTGCCTTCGGCTCAGGTCATAATCCCGGGGTTCTGGGATCGAGCCCCGCATTGGGCTCCCTGCTCCGCGGGAAGCCTGCTTCTCCCTCTCCCACTCCCCCTGCTTGTGTTCCCTCTCTCACTGTGTCTCTCTCTGTCAAATAAATAAAATCTTAAAAAAAAAAGTATTCTTCCATTAAAAAAAGCCCTTAGCAATCAGACATCCTTATTCATCTGTATTAAGTTTAAATATGTGTTACATGATTTTTCAAATCAGCAAATAATTTATTAGGTGCTACTATGTGCCGGACTCATGGGGATAGAAAATAATTAGTGTGCATCTCTGAGTTCAAAAAACTTAATAGTTGTTAGGACAATACAATAGAATATATAATCAATTGCTAGAATGTGTGGTAAGACTATTTCTTCAGACATGAGAAAGAATAAAATCAGCTACAGGAAATCAGGGTGGGCTTCAATAAATAAACTTTTGAATTAAACCTTAAAAGCATTACAAGACTTAGATTGGCATTGCAGAAGGGTGAACATCTCAGAGTGGGTGAGTTTTCCTTTGTCTTTGCTGTGTTTGCAAATTTATATTATTTGTGTACTTTTTTTGAGCTTATATTAATTAGTTCAATTTATTAAAGAAAACTTATCTAGAAATTTTTCTCCAGTATAATCCAGAAGCTTTATTTTCTGCATAGAATATCTTTTAAACCAATATAATATCTTTGCCTCTCTCTTTTTTTAATTTTATTATGTTATGTTAATCACCAGTCATTACATCATTAGTTTTTGATGTAGGGTTCCATGATTCATTGTTTGCGTATAACACCCAATGCTCCATTCAAAGGCTGAAAGGTGACAGGGAAGAGGGCTTGTTTTTTGACTTCTGTTTTTTTAAAAATTATCTTTGTCTTCCTACTGCAAATGTAATACATTTCATACATTGTATTAAGTCTGTTTCAAATCTATGCATAAAAAGAATCATAATTATATTATGTAGTTCTTGGCAAATATTTACAGATTTTTGAACTAGAGATTATTACTATTCAGTACCCTCATTTATGTTTTTATAGCATTATAAATATATATCTCATAAATTCCAAGATATCCAAAAGTCTTAAGTTTATCTTAAAACATTTTAAAAAAGAAATTACTGAGGTGTGAGTTAAGAGCTCAACATTAACTTCAGTTTTAGTTATTTTTATTTAATTAACCACAATTTCTTTTTACCTAAAGCAAAAGAAAACATTTAAACCAAAGACTACTCTGCAGATCATACAATGTAAGAGAAACAAGATCATTTTAAGTAAATAATCTCATTTATGCCAGATGGTATTTACATTGCTATATCCAAGAAACAAAATCTGTCATTTATATATTTTTGTCTGATTTTAGTGGGAATATCAGTTAAAGGGATGATCCTATTAGTTATCATTTTTGATAATTCTTACATTTAAAATAATTTCTCTTAACACCTAATTAGATAAACATTTAAAAATAATTTTTTTGGCCAATATTTGAATCCCTTTGTCTTGTAAATGGGCACCAATGTATAGAGTGAATTCTGACCATTTTACTATAGTACCATTTTGTTTTGTTTAATTTTAAGGTATATTCAAACTTTCAAAAAAAGCGCTAAGATGTATTTATTTATTTTAAAGTTAAAATGATTGAAATTAATTTCAATTTCAGATTTTTAGAAAGAATTTCACAAGAGTTTGATAATTCCAGCCAGCTTGCTATGTTAAAAAATGTCAACAAGCAAATATCTGGGTTTGGGGTTTATTGATATAACAAATCCCAACTCAAGATGCAGAAAATAACTTGATAATGTTCTTCAACCTGTATGATCCTTACATGCAAGTCTACATTGCACTTATTTATTTGTTTCTTCTTTCATTCACTTAACAAATTTATTGAGCATACACACTGAACCAGGCACCAAGGATATAAAGATGAAAAATAAATGGTTACTGTCCTGGGTAAACTCATAACTGGGGGGTGACAGAGGAAACATTGAGAATGAAGGAAGGCAGAGAGAAAAGATACATTGGAAGAGTAAAGGTGAGCAGTGTAAAAGACACCAAAAATATTTTCAGATTCTATACTGTGATTACTTTTAATGGAGTAATGGATAGAGGTCTGTGGGAGGACCTAAGAGGGCATATTAATATTGACTTGAGTGAAGGGTCCTCAGCTACTATTTTTATGCACACAATTTGAATTTTTTTTTTATTCACTTCCCTGCCTTAAGGTCAGGTCAATATGTCCTTATTTTCACATTTTTAAAATTGATGTAGAATTTATGTAACACAAGTTATCCATTTAAAAGTGAATAGTTAAGTGGCATTGGGTACATTTACAGTGTTGTGCTACTACCGCATATGTCTAGTTCCAAACCTTCTTCATCACCCCAAAATGAAACCCCATGCCTATTAAACAGTTATTCCCCATTTCTCTTTCTTCTCAGCACCTGGAAACCACCAGTCTTCTTTAGGTCTCTATGGATTTACCTTTTCTTGGTATTTCATATAAATGGAACCACACTATATGTAACCTTTTGTGACTAGCTTTTTTTTTCAATTACCATAATATTTTCTAAGTTCATCTATGTTGTGACATTATCAGTACTTGATTCCTTTTTATGACTGAATAATATTTCATTGTGTATATACCACAATTTGTTTATCCATTTATCCATTGATGGACATTTCTTGTTTCCACATTTGGCTATTTTGAATACTGCTGCTATGAACATATGTGTACAAATATTTGAGTACCTGTTTTCAATTCTTTTGGATAAATACCTAGGAATGGAATTGCTGGGTCATATGGTAATTCCATGTTTAATGTTTTTAGAAACTGCCATACTGTTTTCCACAGTAGCTGTATTAATATATCCCCACCAACAATGTATGAAGGTTCCAATTTCTCTATATCCTTGCCAGCACTTGTTATTTTCCACTGTTTTCATTATGGCCATTCTAGTGGGTATGTCAGGTATTATTTTGTTGCCGATTTCTTGAAGTCAGAACTAAAGATTTCTGAAAATTTTAGGGAAGTGATGGATTTGTTTGAGCTCCCAATTGGTTGAGATACAATAGGCTTGACTGACTCAATCTAGTTCTTCATTCTAGCAGGAATTGTCCTAAACTTCCCAGAAATACCTTTATAAAGGCTGATAAAACTTCTTTATGACATAGTTGTTCATTCTCAGAATCTGTTTTCATCAGGGCAGGATCCTAACTCCTACAGGACAAGTGAGAGCTAAATATTTTAAAGGCTAGTGACCATATTTTGGATTCTCACAGGGCTTACTTTGAAGATGACCCTAAAGAGATGTTGCTCATATTTCAGAAGACTCTTGAAGATTTCTGATGTAGCACTTCAGGAAACTATTAGTAAACTAAAGAGCTGGTGCCTTAAATTGGAAGTTCTAAACTTTTTGCTCTCAGGACCTCTTTGCACTTTAAAAAATTACTTAGGACCCCAAAAGCTTTTGTTTATATGGGCTATTTCAATCAGTTTTTACTGCATTGGATTTTTTTTTCTGTTGATTATTTTGTTTACTTTAAAATTATTTTTGTCCACCAAGAAGAGAGTAGATTACCATGGATACTTATTTCAATGGGTTCTTCTTAAAAAGATAAGAATTTTTGCATCTATATTCATGAGGGATATTGGTCTGAAACTTTCTCATTTTGGTACTTTTTTGTTTTGTCTGGCTTTAGTATTAGGTAATACTAGCTTTATAAAATTAATTGGATAGTATTCATTCCTCTTCTATTTTCTGGAAGAGATTGTGTAGAATTGGTGTTAATTCTTCTTTAAACATTTGGTAGATATTTGGGCCTGGAGATTTCTTTTTCAAAGTACTTGTGAATTCAATTTCCTTGATAGTTATAAGGCTATTCAAAGTATTTATTTCATATTGGGTGAGGTGTAGTAGTTTGTGTTTTTCAAGGAAGTCCATTTCATCTAAGTTGTCAAGTTTATGTGTGTAGAGTTATTAATAGTATTCACTTATAATTCTTTTTAAGTCTGCAGGTCTGTAGTGATACCTCATTTCATTCCTGATATTGTTTGTGTCTTTTCTGTTTCTTTGTCAGTCTTCATAAAGCCTTGTCAATTCCATTAATCATTTCAAAGAGCCAATTCTTTGTTTTATTGATTTTTCCCCTAGTGTTCCTGTTTTTAATTTCATTGGTTTCTGTTCTTTATTGTTTCATTTTTTCCTGCTTGCTTTGGGTTTATTATGCTCTTCTAGGTTCTTGAAGTAGGAGTTTAGATGATTATTTTTTAAAAAAGATTTATTTATTTATTTTAGAGAGAGAGAGAGAGAACATGAGCAGGGGAGGGGGGAAGGGCAAAGGAAGAGGGAGAGAGAGAATCCTCAAGCAGACTCCCCCGCTGAGTGAGGAGCCCCACTTGGGGCTCGATCCCAGGATCCTGAGATCATGACCTGAGCTAAAATCCAGTCACTTAACTGACTGAACCACCCAGGCGTCCTAGGAGTTTAGATTATTGATTTAACTTTTTTTCTTTTGTATACATTTAGTGATATAAATTTCCCTGTGAGCACTGCATTATCCATGTCCCCCAAATTTTGATATATTTTAATTTTTGTTTGGTTTAATGTATTTTTAAATTTCTGTTGATATTTCCTTTTTGACCTATGGATTATTTAGAAGTGTTTCTTAGTTTCTAAGCATTTGGAGATTGTCCTGTTATCTTTCTGTTGTTGATTTCTAGTTTGATTCCACTGTGGTAAGAGGACTTATTCTGTACAATTTCAGTTCTTTTAAATTTGTTAAGGTTTATTATATGGCCCAGTTGATGGTCTATCTTGGTATATATTCTTTTTTTTTTTTTTTTCATTTTTATAACAGCGATTCTATAGGCACCTGAAAAGAATGTGTATTCTGCCATTGGGTGGAGTGTTCTTTATTTATTTTTTTTAAGATTTTATTTATTTATTTGTCAGAGAGAGAGAGAGAGAGCACAAGCAGGGGGAGTGGAGGGAGAAGCAGACTCTCTAATCGGCAAGGAGCCTGATGTGGGACTTGATCTGGGATCGTGATCTGAGCCGAGGGCAGACGCTTAACCAACTGAGCCACCCAGGCGTCCTTGGGTGGAGTGTTCTATAAATGGCAGTTAGAATTTGTTGCTCTTGTTGAGTTCTTCCTCTATCCTTGATGTTTTTCTGTCTAGTTCTATCAATTGCTGACTACTAGTGTAGCCATTTTACCAGTTTGAGTCAAATATGGAACCTTATCTCCTTTTATTTTCAATTATTCTTCCCCTTTTATAATTGTCTCAAATATTTCTTTTACATACATTTAAAGCCACAACAGGCAGTGTGTTTCAGCCATCAAACATAATTTAGAAAATTTGAGATGAAAAGGAAAGCATAAATGTCTGCAATAGCCAAACTGTGGAAAGAGCTGAGATGCCCTTCAACAGAGGAATGGATAGAGAAGATATGGTCCATATATACAATGGAATATTACTCAGCCATCAGAAAGGATGAATACCCAACTTTTACATCAGCATGGATGGGACTGGAGGAGATTATGCTAAGTGAAATAAGTCAAGCAGAGAAAGTCAATTATCATATGGTTTCACTTATTTGTGGAACATAAGGAATAGCATGGAGGACATTAGGAGAAGGAAGGGAAAAATGAAGGGAGGGAAATCGGAGGGAGAGATGAACCATGAGAGACTATGGGCTCTGAGAAACAAACAGGGTTTTAGAGGGGAAGGGTTGGGGGGATGGGTTGGTCTGGTGATGGGTATTAAGGAGGGCACGTATTGCATGGAGCACTGGGTGTTATACGAAAACAATGGATCGTGGATCACCACATCAAAAACCAATGATGTATTGTATGGTGACTAACATAACATAATAAAATTAAAAAAAAGAAAAGAAAAGGAAAGCATATTGTCTTTACCCATGTTACCATATTTTGCTTACCTTGTTCTTTCTTCCTTCTTGATGTTTCAACATTCTTTCTTTTGTTGTTTTTCCTCTCTGTTTAAAAACTTCTTTAGTCATTCTTTTGGGGTGGGTGGATTCTGCTAGTGATATGCTTTCTTAGTTTTCTTTCATTTGAGAATGTTTAGGTTTCCCCTTCCTGAAGGATATTTTCACTGAGTATAGGATTTTGGGTCTATAATTCCTTTCTTTCAGCACTTGAAAAATATTGTGCCACTTTCTTCTGGCCTCTGTGTTTCTGATGAGAAATCCAATGTCATTTGAATTGTTTTTCTTCCATAGGAAAGGTGTCATTTTTTTTCTGAATGCTTTCAATTTTTTTCATTGTTTTAGTTTTTGGAAGTTTAATTACTGTGTGTCTCATATGAATTTTTTGGGGGGCTTATGCTATTTGAGGTTCACTCAGCTTCTTGAGCCTGTGGTTTTATATCTCTGGGTAGGATTTGGATGTTTTAAAGATTTTATTTATTTATTTGAGACAGAGAGAATGAGAGAGAGAGAGCACATGAGAGGGGGGAGGGTCAGAGGGAGAAGCAGGCTCCCTGCCGAGCAGGGATCCCGATGTGGGACTCGATCCAGGGACTCCAGGATCATGACCTGAGCCAAAGGCAGTCACTTAACCAACTGAGCCACCCAGGCGCCCGGATTTGGATGTTTTAAACCATTATTTCTTTGAGTACTTTTTTTTTTTTTTAAAGATTTTATTTATTTATTTGAGAGAGAGAATGAGAGACAGAGAGCACGAGAGGAAAGAGGGTCAGAGGGAGAAGCAGACCCCCCACTGAGCAGGGAGCCCGATGCGGGACTCGATCCCAGGACTCCAGGATCATGACCTGAGCCGAAGGCAGTCGCTTAACCAACTGAGCCACCCAGGCGCCCCTCTTTGAGTACTTTTTAGCTCCACTTTTCTTTCTCCTCTCTTATAGGACTCTGATGACATGAATATTAGGTCTTTTGTCATAGTCCCAAAGGTTCTTGACAATCTGTTCATTTATTTAGTCTATTTTCTCTGTTATTTAGATTTGATAATTTCTATTGTTCTATCTTCCAGTTCATTGATTCAGTCTCTTCCATTCTGCAATTGAGTCCCTCTGTTGAGCTTTTTATTTCAGTTATTGTAGTTTTCAGTTCTAAATTTTCTGCTTGATTCTTTCTTTTTTTCTATCTATTTATTGAGAATTTCTATTTTTTCACTGTTTCAAGTGTGTTCACAGTTGCTCATTTAAGCACTATAAATTTATTATGGCTGCTTTAAAATGTCAGATAATTCTGATGTCAGATAATTCTGATATCTTGATGTTTGTATTTATTGATTGGTCTTTTTCATTTAGGTCTTTTTTGATTTAATTTGAAATCTTCTGGCATGATAGTGATTTTTTTGCTTGAAACCTGTTTTTGTATTGTATTATGACATTCTATCTTTCTTTTTTTAAAAAGATCTTATGTATTTATGTATTTATTTATAGAAAGTACCAGCAGGGAGAGGGGCAGAGAGAGAGGGAGAGAGAGAATCTCAAGAAGACCCTGTGCTGAGTGCAAGCCAGATGTGTATGGCTCAGTCCCACAATCCTGAGATCATGAGCTGAGCCGAAATCAAGAGTCAGATGCTTAACTGACTGAACTACCCAGGTGCCCCATGACACTCAGTTTCTTATGTAAACCTTCTCTTTTAGCTGGGTTTCTTTGACACCGTTCCAGTATGGGAAAGGTGGCTGCTACTTTGTTACTGCCGAGTGGATATAGAAGTCCAGGTTCCTCACCTGTTTTGGGGCTCCTTGTTACTGCTGGATGAGGAGTTCCAGCTCTCCATGTGGTCTTCATTGACATCACAGTGGAGGTGACCTTGTTACTGCTGGGCAATGGTCAACATTTTGATTCTTTACTAGACTTCCTCTGATATGATCTCAGAGGGAAGGAGACTGGCAGCCCAAACTCCTTACCTGTTCTCACTGACAATGCACAAGAGAAGAGAGAGCAGACAGGGGCTTATGACTCTTTGGTGGCAGTGAAAATCTCAGATCCTTACCTGGCCTTCTTGAACCTCCCCAGGGGTGAGTGTTGGGTGCCTCATTACAGCCATTAAGAGTGGAATTCTAGGCTCCCACTTGGCCTTAGTTTGAATAGGTCAGGGTGGAATCACAGTTTTTTCTGTGGTATTTATCTGAAGTTAGAGCAGTTATTATCTAAAAGCTTTCTGTTTTGCTGAAAGCCGCCCTTTTCCTAGTTCTTTGGCTAGAGTGAGCAGGCTCTTCTTGGGGGGGATGATGATGATGATGATGATGATGATTTTGGTCTTTGTCGGTGTTTCTAAGTTGTTGGCTCCTTTAGCTTTGAGTCTGGGACTATGAGGCAAAAAGAAAATCCAGAAAATTCGCCACAGTGTCATTACACAGGTCCCGAGGATCTAGCAAGTTTGTCTTCTTCTTTTCACCTTTTAAAGTCTTCTAATGTTTATTTTATATATAATGTCCAAAGTTTTTAGTTGTACTTAGAGGGAGGAATAGAGAAAAATACTTTTACTCCATATTCCCAGAAATGGAATTCTTCATATAAGAAATTTTAAAACACAGCAACACAGAAGGACATATTCCATTAACTTTTGGAGGAATGACATTATTATACAGTCTTTGGAAGACCCTACTGTACACTTACAAGATAATGTGAAAAGGGGAAATAGCATATTTTTGTCCTTGTCATGAAAATAATTTTGAACTTGCAGATATCTGGAAGTATCTTGGGGACCCTCAGGGATCTCATGACCATTTTTGAGAACTGCTGCCCTAAATTGTAGTCTATTCAGAGACCTAGAAATATTAATGTTGACAATACCAATTTTAAAGCAATTGGTATTAAATACCTGTTGTTCTAATCAGACACTGATCTAGGTGCTGGGAATATAGCAGTGTAGGAGATGGACAAAGTCCCTGACCTCATGAGCTTTGAGTTCTAGTCAGTTGATCTGGCAACTGAATGATGTCATGAGTTTTCTATTTGTCTAAGCTAAGTCCTTATGTTCATATCTCAGGATTTGTCAGGGCGTGTGTGGGGCTGTTTATTTACAGCAGGTGAGCAGTACAGCTGCACTTGTTGACAGAAGTTCAGACTACTGGGCAGACTGTGGTGCCCAAAGTGAGTGGTTAGCAATACTTAGCTGCAGCCCAAACAACATGATTTTTGATTTTGCTGTTTTTAAGATCCCTGTATTTCTTCTTTTCCTTTCCTTCCTTTTCCCCTCCCTGTTTCTCTCTCTTCTTCCCTGCCTCTTTCCCTTATTCACACCCCTTATTCCTTCTTTCCACTTTGATTTGTAGATAGACTATTTCTTCACATCATCTCTGTAATCTTATCACCCTCTCAGCCTGGGAAAGTTATAGCCTCATGCTTCTTTATTGTATATATATATTTATTTAAAATATATATTTAGCTTTATATATTAAATATATTAAATTAGATATTTACATGATAATATATAAGTGTATATATGTAAATACTTAAAATATATATAATAATGTATGATATACATATAATATACATATATATACACACACTTTATATTATATATTTATATAAATAAAACAAGCACCTGCTGTGTTTCAGACACATTGCTGGGTACTAGCAATAACAGTGGCAATTACATCTGAAGCCCTCTGGTCTTAGAGCAAGAGTTGGAATATTTTAGCATAATGGCTTAAGGATATCACCCTAGGGCATGTACTATAGAGCTTGCATGTCCCTAACCATTCTAGTGTGCGGTTTTAACTGGGTTTAACAGTTTCTTTGGGGGAATCATCACAACATTTATGAATGGATTGGCTTTGAAAACTTCCCTTTCTCCCACTCTTAGCATCTAAGTCCTAAAAACTAGGCTTGATTTGCATTTTCTTGGGCCATTGCTTTTTTGGGGAGGGGCATTGCTTTTAAGAGCAGTCACATATTAGGCATCAAAATATGCTAACTATGGTTGTAGTCTGAAACTCTTTTTTTTTTTCTTGGCAAGAAAAATGCAAAATAAAATAAGCCCAAATTTCAAATTTTTACTTCAATTAAAATAAGCTTATTGGAAATGCATTTTATTTTTATTTATTTTTGGAAATGCATTTTAATGGTGCACCAATAGCCTAGGAAAATTAGGAGTTCAACAGTAAATATTGCCAGCGCTCCTCAGGCTCTAAGTAATAACAACAAATATTGTGAAAATTACAGTTTAGGAAAGAAGATTAGTACGATACAATTAGTAAGGCACAAAAGGCAGTAGAAGTAACTGAGAGGCAGGGTTAAAGTGATTTTATTTATTTTAAAGGTAGAAAGCTACATTTTTATGTTTTGATTTTGCCTTTAAGATACCTGTGTCCCACTTGTTACAATCACAAATTCCAACTGTGAATAATGGAAATAAGTGAATGAGTATAAATGATGTATTGACTGCTCTTTTCAGTCGAACACACCTTCCTTGTTGGCACCAAACAGCAATGAATGAGGCATTTTATTAAAACTGAGGTTTGTGGTTCTAATCAAAGGTCACTGGTTGGCTCTCACTTTTCAGTTTCAGATTTGTCTATGTTTGATCAGGGGCAGCAATGAAATTATTATAACAAAGGCTTTGTACTAGGCTGTATCTGTCTGTTGAAACTTGAAAGTCTTTGGAACCGTGATGTTGACAGCATGTGAACACTGAAGGAATGTGCAAGCTGTGTAACGTCTTAAAGAAACTTTTAAGTATCATCTTCCTTTTGTGTTGGAAAGAATTTCAGATACTATTAAGGTACTAGTGAAAAGGTGTTTCATTGATTAAAGAAGATTTTTTTTTTCCAGCAAATATGCATTAAGACAGTCTTCCTATTACTTTTTCTGCTCAGTCTCTGCTTTATACAGCAAGTTCATTAACATGTAGATATGCGGTGATTGAAGTCAGACTGCTTTTTACAGTGGCGTTGTCTTGATATAATGAGCTCCTCTTTAATGTTCAAAAAATTGTTGTTACTTTCTAAAAGGGGTTGTTTGTGAATTTCATTAAATTTAATCTCCTCTTCAAACAATTTCAGCATTGTTCAGTTTACTACAATTAAAATGCTTTCTGATGCTAAAAAATCACTTTTTACAGATGTATCACAAATGTAAGCACTGTGAGAGGGCCTTTGTTTTTTACTTTGAAAGAAAAGCTGCTATTTAGCTGAGAATTCTCATTTTTTTAAATTGGTGCTCCATATGGAAAATCAGAAAAGGGTACACTTACTGTATTGCTAAATAGTCTAGTTTGCTCAGAGGGTTGGGTTTCACAACTAGTTCATTCAATCTCTGAACTAAAGCATTGGTCTAATCATAGTTGAAAAACAAGGGCCTTAACCTTGCCTTCTCAGTTTACTAGAGTGCAACCCCTTCATCTTTAGAATGTTAGAAGTCTTGAGAAAGAACAGATATAGTGACGTTAGGTTTCTGCTTTGGACAAAAGTTTTCAAAGTGGCATATGAGAAACCTGACTAAATTCTCAGTTGCAGAGCAGCGATTGTAGTTCATAGTGAATAGCTTCGTTCTTTGTAAATTATCCTTTCCATTTAGGCAAGCATAATTTCCCCCTAGTCTGTAGGACTTGAATGGTATGAGAGCAATCCATGGTATTTCTTGAAGATTGGGCACAGAAAAAGGTACAATGTCTTTTGGAGAGTATTTAGCAGGTGGAAGATTTAAAAATTCCCCGGTGGTAGCAAAGAAGTTTTCTAGGTGAACCCCAGGAAGGCTGGCTTGTGAAGGCAGGAGGTTGGAAAGTTGAGAATAAATTATTTGGTATCTTAAAGTTTTGGCCAACCAGCAGAAATTTTAGAGTTATATGAATCTCCTATGACCAATGCTCAAGAAAATATTCTTCCAGGAGGCTCCTTCCTGTTTTAGTTTCAGAGGTCATTTACATAATGCTAAAACGTCTAGTCAAATTAAGGATACATTCAGATTCTTGATAGTTGGCATTGTTTAGAAAAAGTATTTTAGGTGTTTGGCTAATTTTTGAAATTGTGTTTTGACTTCTTAAGGACAGAGACAGAGCCAACATCTGAAAGTTAACCAGGGTCTTTAGTAGATGTGGGCCTTTATAAGTCATTATGGGTTAGCTACATAGCAAAAGGGCTTAATCAGGTATCTTTATCACCCAAAATGTAAGATGACACTATCCTCTGAAAAAGACATGATTCTTGTGTTATATAAGTCATGAAATACTTCTATAGCCTTGTAGGAGCTAATAATGATCGATAATAATATTACTGATATTATATTTATAATAATAAATGATAATATAATAGTGATATCATCAATATTATCATTTATAATTATAAAGGTAATATTATCAGGTGAGAAATAAGAATATTTGAAATAGATATATAAGAGACATATATGAGCAAAGGGTAATTGTGAAATAGTGAATGAGAGTCATGGAATTTTATGTTTGGATTAACTCTCATATGGAGATTGCCAGCTTTATGTTAGTTAAATAAGAAGAAGCTTCATGAAAGAAAGGAAAGTTGGTAAGCTGGAACTAGCTAGGGAGGACATTCTAGGGGTAGTGTATAGTCAAGAAGAAATTTGGATGAGGGAATGGATTAACTGGATGTACTTAGTGTAGAGTAAATTTTCCAGAGGGGAGTTTAGGGTAAAAGGTAAATAGAAGAAAGAGGTGCTGAGGGACAAATTGGAGAAGAGTAAAGGCTTAAGAAATTTATCAAATGAGTTGCAGATGCCATATGGAAAATTTCCCAACCTTACTTTGCCCATGTTAACACTCCACATAGACACACACACACACACACACACACACACACACACACACACTTTAATTATGCTCATGAGACTTTTGATATCTTTGATAACATTCTCTAGTATTCAAGGGAAGCTAGGATAGAGAGATAAAATTTTGTGAAAAACCATAGTTATATTTACGGCTTGTGATCAGTGTATTTAATATATTAGACTAACTAGAAACAGTGTATTTTGAGAATATCATCAGAAGTTCTGGGATTCTCAAGCTTGGAGGATATTTAACTGACATTGAAAAGAGGAAATTATGTGTGGCGATCATGTTATGGCATATAAGAATAATGAAAAGTTGGAGAATAAAGTCAGAATAAAGTCCTGGAATGAAGTTACTTACAGAAGCACTCACAGCTGAGCCCTATGAATTGTGTTGTATTGTCTACAGAATAAAAATTGTAAGCATTCTATATTTTGTGAATTAATTTCTAATGCTTTTTATTATATGCAAAATGCAATAAAGCAAAGTGCGAGAACAATGATGCTTAAATATTAGCAGCAATTTGAATAAAAGTAAATTTATGATCAGGATAAAATATTATTGCTGAAAACAAAGCCGTATTACATGGCTTGATACCAGATACTTCAATCTGAAATGTTAAAACATTTTTTTTTTAAAGATTTTATTTATTTGACAGATAGAGAGACAGCGAGAGAGGGAACACAAGCGGGGGGAGTGGGAGAGGGAGAAGCAGGCTTCCCACTGAGCAGGGAGCCTGATGCAGGGCTTGATCTCAGGACCCTGGGATCATGACCTGAGCCGAAGGCAGACACTTAATGACTGAGCCACCCAGGTGCCCCTGAAATGTTAAAACATTTTAATTAACATAGAAAATGTTAGAGATGCTTGTCCTAGATTAATAACTAATGCTTTTATGGTTACTTTTGCATGTAATTCTGTGGTTGTATTTGAACTATACCTTTAAAGAGGATACCACAGTTACCTTTTAGTTATTTTTGAATATTTGGGTCAAAAGATTTAGTTGGAGTACTTTTATTTTAGTAGGAGGAAGTATGAAAAATGTGGTGTTCTCTGAAAAAAAAGGAATTAGGTCAGTATTGCAGGTAGCTTTTAGAACATCTAACTATTTAGTATATTTTCAGTCATGGTTCTATTTATTTTGATTTAACTGATGGCTGGAGAGTGTTGTTGATCTGGGGACATGTAATTTCAGTGCTTTTGATTTTCCCCTCATTTTTAGACTATGACTGTAATGAATCTCTGTTAATTATGACTGTAATATCCTCAGCCATTCTGGCTATTTGAACCTATTACTAAATTATCTGTTTCCAGTGATGATTATATATTCATTTAAAGACCTTTTGTTAGAGGCTTGATGTAAAAAATACTATAAAATATAATGAAGAGCTATGACATTCTCTTGAGTAAGTCCTCATTTTCAAACAAAATAAATTTTTGATTCTTTTTTCTTTTACATAAAAAGTATATATAGCAAAAATGTAGAAGTAGTATGTCAGTTTTTCCAATCAAGATATCAAGATCAGAGTCTTGGATATAGAATTATCAAAACACATTATTGAATTATTGGTAAATATGAATTTGTTGATAATATTACTTAATTAGCAAGATACATGGGAGAAAGCATTTCAGTTTATTAATATGTTCATCATATCTCCACTTGTTAAAGTGATCTAACTTTCTGGTAGGTGAAATTCTTCTGGTAATATTTTTTATATGTTTAAGACTTTATATGTAATAATAATGATAATATATTTTATTTAGGAAAAACATCTAAATGCTTAAATTACCCATCATACCTGAGTAAAAATAGTTTAAAAAAAGAAATAATTATAATTATCTTGGTAGATGATCAGCTAATTAGTGATAATTTAGACTCAATAAATGCACACACTGAAAGATTTAATGAGTTTTCATAGCATTGTCAACTTTTTAATGTATAAATTAAAAAAATTATTTTCCTTTTCAGATTGTTGAATTTTTAAAATGTTATTGGTACCACAGATTCTATTTGTTTGTTTATGTGTTTATTTTTAGTTGTGAATTTTGCAAATTGTCCTACTGGCCAGTATGTGATTGAGATTGAGATATGTTCCATTTTTAGGTATTTCCATGTGAAACATTCAAAGAAGTAATCCTGAACATCTTTTAAGAGTCAGTGACCTTATCTTTTGCCAAAATCAAATGACATTCACTACTGATACTATGGAGAGAGGAATCAAAATAGACACCTAATTGTAATTACTTTTTTCCCCATCATTATATCACTACGTACAGAACAACTGATTTTTAAGAGATCGTATAACTGCTGAATTTTGGCAGGTACAAAGGATTTTTTTTTTTTTTAAATTCCTTCTCCCTCCCTCTTCCTGCTTTCATCACATGTAGGATTTGTTGGAACAGTTCAGACTGACCTCTTTCTTGATTTGCTTTGAATTTTAATAGTTTATAGGAAATAGCAGAAGTGTAAAGGAAAGTTAATATGTTTATGATTGCTTCATATTTTCAGAAATCCCTAACATTTATGGTACAGTTCAGTTGTTGGGAGAATAAGAATAGTTTTGGGTAATTTTGGGGAAATGACTATTAAGGCTTGGACCAAATACTATATAATTAGCTGCTAGTGTCACTGTTTTTGGAATAAAATCAGTTGTGAGCAACATATGAAGGCATAGACTATATCTTTTTAACTATTCTGACCTCTACAGAGTACTGTGCCTGGCACATAATAGATATTTAATATTTGTTGAAAGAGCAAAGGAAGATAAGGTGGGAGGGAAGGAGGAAGGAGAAAAAAGCCCAAGCGATTGGACAAAGTGGTAAGTTCCATGTTACCCTGTTATGGTTTATTTGGCTGATACATTGCTCTCCCAGACCAAAAACTAACAGGGGTATGATCTTTACACAGAGCACAAACATCGTGTAACTTTGAGAAATCTGTCTTCACAAGGGTTTTAGCACTTTTATTTGCTTAGTTCACACTGATTCAATTCTTTTCCTTACTATTCATTTTTGTTGGGTAATATTGGGAAGTAATGAGACTAAGGTTACTTATAACATTTCAAGGAAAGCTTTGATGATGATTATCAATGTATTTATTTTGTTTTCTCTTAAAACTGTAGATCCCGATGACCAATTCTCCTTTCAAATGGGCTGAGTGCTCTCTCCCAGGAGGGGCTACCACTTCCTATTCAGTCTTGTTGACTGTACTAAAATACTTCAAATACTCTGAAACTTCTGTGTGATATTTAAGAGTCAAAGATGGGACACCTGGGTGGCTCAGTTGGTTAAGCATCTGCCTTCGGCTCAGGTCATGATTCCAGGGTCCTGGGATCGAGTCCCACATTGGGCTCCCTGCTCCTTGGGGAGCCTGCTTCTCCCTCTCCCTCTGCTGCTACCCCTGCTTGTGCTCTCTCTCTCTGTCAAATAAATAAATAAAATCTAAAAAAAAAAAAAAAGAATAAAAGATATCCACTAGTTAGTTCATTGACAGAAAGTGTTTTATTATTCATCTTTTAGAGAGGGTCATTGATGAAATGATATTAGAAGTTAGGACTAGTTAAGGACCTGAATAATAGAGTTCATCATTTTATTGTTAGGTCAGCAATGAAGCTCATCTATCCTGTCTTTATGAATTTGTTGTCATTTTACTTATTGTTAATTTTATCCTGGCTCAGCTTGGAGTTAGGGCACCAGTTTACATTAGATGGTCCTAGGATGAATACCTTTTTTTTTTTTTATTATGTTATGTTAATGACCATACATTACATCATTAGTTTTTTTTTTTTTTAAGGATTTTATTTATTTATTTGAGAGAGAGAATGAAACAGAGAGAGAGCATGAGAGGGGGGAGGGTCAGAGGGAGAAGCAGACTCCCTGCTCAGCAGGGAGCCCAATGCGGGACTTGATCCCGGGCCTCCAGGATCATGACCTGAGCCGAAGGCAGTCGCCCAACCAACTGAGCCACCCAGGCACCCTACATCATTAGTTTTTGATGTAGTGTAGGATGAATACCTTTTAAAAGATATGGTCTCCATTTGGAGATGTGGCTGCTGGATTGTTGCCATTCACACACTTCTGTTTTAAAGTGTTACCATTTCAAGTGTCTTCCTTTTACAGATAGTTTAGTTTCTAAAAGGAAAGTTACTAGTTGAAGAAAGAAAGTATTTTTGAAGATGATAAATTCCTAGGTTTAAAGCCAGATTTTCAATCTTTTTTGTTGACACTATTTAATACTTGTTATTTTTATTATGAAATATAATAAAATGATCATAAAAACAATCCCCATATTTATATAGTGTTACTTTTTGAATAATTTTATATCAGGGATTTTTTTATTCCCTTCTACACAGGTATTATAAATTGTCATATTAATTTTCCTGGTTCTCCAATTGTGTCACAATTCTGTGATATTTACCAAATCAACTTAATTTATGAGTGTCAGCCCAGAGCAGCCTGTAATTTTTTTATGGCACAGAGGATCTCATTCTAACCCTGCAGATCATAATTTATAACTTTTAGGAATTTTATATAACACTTTTTTTTTTAAATCCTCTGGTATGCTAAGAGACCTGAACCTCACTCTTCTGTAACTTTCAGGATTGGGCAATATAAAGTACATATTTCTTTATGAAGTGTCATTGATAGCAACATCTTGTTAATAATTGTTTAGGAAAAATACTGCCATTTGTGGAAGGCTCTAATTATTGTTGGGTGCAATAAATATTTGATTCAACCTTATTCATTTGACCAGACCAATAGACTCAAGTGTGAATAGATAAAAACAATACTTCTACACTAACAGAGTGAGATATATTTTGATTGCATATGTTTTTGGGGGGAGAGGGTAGTAAATTATGCTTATCTTTCTAAATTACTTAAGTCTTACTTTTGGCCTAGAGAATTAGCGTCCCACATTTAAGTGTGTGTTTTTTTTTTTTTTTTTTTTTAAGTAAGTATACCACTTATTACCTATTTTATCCATCCCTCCACCTTCCTCTCCTCTGGTAACCATCAGTTTGTTCTCTATAATTAAGAGTCTGTTTCTTGGTTTCTCTCTTTCCCTTTGTTTATTTGTTTCTTAAATTTCACATATGAGTATGTGAAATTTCACATAGTATTTCACATAGTATTTCACATAGTATTTGTCTTTCTCTGACTTATTTTGCTTAGCATAATATTCTCTAACTCCATCCATGTTGTTGCAAATGGCAAGATTTCATTCCCTTTGTGGCTGAATAATATTCCATTATATCTATCTATCTATCTATTTATCTATCATCTATCTATATCTATCTATATATATCTTTTCCCATTTTGTAGGTTGCCTTTTAGTCTTGTTGATTGTTTCCTTTTCTGTGCAGAAGCTTCTTATTTTGATGTAGTCCCAATAGTTTTATTTTCACTTTTATTTCCCTTGCCTCAGAAAACATATCTAGAAAAAAGTTGCTATGGCCAATGTCTGAGAAATTACTGCCTGTGCTCTCTTCTAGGATTTTTTGTGGTTTCAGGTTTCACATTTAGGTCCTTAGTCAATTTTGAGTTTATTTTTGTGTATGGTGTAAGAAAGTTGTCCAATTTCATTCTTCTGCACGTGGCTGTCCAGTTTTCCCAATATCATTTGTTGAAGACACTGTCCTTTTCCTATTGCATATTCTTTCCTGCTTTGTTGAAGATTAATTGACCATATAATTGTGGATTTATTTCTGGGTTTTCTGTTCTGTTCCATTGATCTATATGTCTATTTTTTGTGTCAGTATTATACTATTTTGATTACTATAGCTTTGTAGTATAACTTGAAGCCTGGAATTGTGCTACCTCCAGTTTGTTTTTCTTTATCAAGATTGCTTTGGTTATTCAGGGCCTTTTGTTGTTCCATACAAATTTTAGGATTGTTTGTTCTAATTCTGTGAAAAATGCCGTTGGTATTTTGATAAGGATTGCATTAAGTCCGTAGGTTACTTTGGGTAGTATAGACTTTTTAACAATATTTGTTCTTCCAATCCATGAGGATGGAATATCTTTCCATTTCTTTGTATTGTCTTCAGTTTCTTTCATCAGTGTTTTATAGTTTTTAGAGTACAGGTCTTTCATCTCTTAGGTTAAGTTTATTCCTAGGTATTTTATTGTTTTTTGGTGCAGTTGTAAATAAGCTTGTTTTTAAAATTTCTCTTTCTGTTACTTCATTATTAGTGTATAGAAATACAACAGATTTCTGTACATTGATTTTGCATCCTGTGACTACTGAATTCATTTATCAGTTCTAGTAGCTTTTGGTGGATTTTAAGGGTTTTCTATATATAGTATCATGTCATCTTCAAATAGTTTTACTTCTTCCTTACCAATTTTGATGTCTTTTATTTCTTTTTATTGTCTGATTGCTGTGGCTAGGACTTCTAGTACTATTTTGAATAAAAGTGGTGAGAGTGGACATCCTTGTCTTGTTCCTGCCCTTAGGGAAAAAGCTCTCAGTTTTTTCCCCATTGAGTGTGTTGTTAGCTGTAGGTTTTTCATATAAGGCCCTTATTATGTTGAGATATGTTCCCTCTAAACCTACTTTGTTTTGTTGAGGGTTTTTATAATGAGTGGATATTGTACTTTGTCAAATGCTTTTTCTGCATCTATTGAAATGATCATGGCACATTTAAGTTTTTATAGTGGACTTTATTTGTTAAATGTCAGCTTTATAACATGCATTTTCCTGCTTTTATTTTAGCTCAAAGGATTTTTATGATTAACAGAGATTTTAAAATGTAGCACATAACCTCTGTTTTAGTTTATAATTTGTCAAAAGTACTAATTTATTTTTGGGGTCATATATATTAAAGTTTAAGGTATTGGAGAAAATTTCAGGTGATTTTTCTCTGTATATAGTATTCGAGTATAAATGAAATATGCAAAATTGGGAAAATAGAAGGTATAGCTTATAAGAGTGTAAGAAAAATGTGTACTATAAATTTATTTCAAATGGTCTAGACTATTTATAGAGAATCCCTTGAAATGTTAATTAAGAAATGCATAAAACATATCCTATTTGATCAGTTTTGTTTTTGGATAAATTTCTCATGTTAAAATTATTTTTTTGCTACTCCTTTAAGTTTAACTCTGTATTTGTAAATATTATTGCATATATGCCAAATAGAAGAGTGTTACATGGTCTGAATCTATTTTCAAGTGGGTTACTTGTAGATGGCACATAGTTGGGTCTTGGTTACACTATTTATGTTTAATGTAATTATCCAGATGGTTTTGATTTAATTTACCATTTTGTTATTTTTCCCTATTTGTTCCATCTATGGAGTATTTAAAAAAGTGATTCCATTTTATCTCCACTGTTGTCTAATTAACTGTGCTTTTTTTTCCTATTAATGGTTGCTCTAAGATTTCTAATATATATTTTTAATTTATCATGATCTGCCTTTAAATAATAGTATTGTATGTCATGGATAGAGTAAGAACCATATTTGACAACAGTATATTTCCATTTCTTCCCTCCTGTCCTTTGTGTTATTGATGACATACATTTTACTTTTCTATATGTCAAAACCCCCACAGTATGCTGTTCTTATTTTTGCTTTAGGCAATCAATTTTTTAAAAACTCAGGTTGATTGAGATATAATTTACATACAATAAAATTCAGCCTCTTAAGTCATACATTTCTTTTTTTTATAATTTTTTAAAAAAGATTTTATTTATTTATTTGACAGAGACACAGCGAGAGAGGGAACACAAGCAGGGGGAGTGGGAGAGGGAGAAGCAGGCTTCCCACTGAGCAGAGAGCCCGATGTGGGGCTCGATCCCAGGACCCTGGGATCATGACCTTAGCCGAAGGCAGACGCTTAATGACTGAGACACCCAGGCGCCCTTAAGTCATACATTTCTATACATTTTTATAAATATATACATCATGTAACTAGCATTAGACTCAAGATATATTCATCATCCCCCAAAGTTCCTCTTTGTCCCTTTTTAATCAATCCCTCACTCACGCTGTACCTCTAACAACCACTGATCAGATTTCTGTCTTTATAAGCTTTCCCCTTCCACAATGTCATATGAGTGGAATCACACAATACATAACCTTTTGTGTCTGGCTTCTTTCATTTAGCACAATGCTTTTGAGATTCCTCCATGTGGTTGTAGGTAACAGTAATTTGTGTTTTTCTTTTGCTGAGTAATAGTCCATTGTATCGATATGCCACAGTTTGTTCTCCCATCACCAGTTGGTGGTCTTTTGGGTTGTTTCCAGTTTTTTTGGTGATTATGAGTAAAGCTGCTCTAAATATTTGCATACAGGTCTTTGTGTGGACATATGTTTTCATTTCTTTTGGGTAAATACCTAGGAATGGGATTACTATGGTGGATGATGAATGAATTTTTTTTAAAATTTATTTATTTATTTATTTTTTATTATGTTATGTTAATCACCATACATTACATCATTAGTTTTTGATGTAGTGTTCCATGATTCATTGTTTGCGTATAACACCCAATGCTCCATGCAGTACGTGCCCTCTTTAATACCCATCACCAGGCTAACCCATCCCCCCACCCCACCCCCCTCCCCTCTAGAACCCTCGGTTTGTTTCTCAGAGTCCATAGTCTCTCATGGTTCGTCTCCCCCTCCAATTTCCCCCCCCTCATTTTTCCCTTCCTACTATCTTCTTCTTTTTTTAAACATATAATGTATTATTTGTTTCAGAGGTACAGGTCTGTGATTCAACAGTCTTACACAATTCACAGCACTCACCATAGTACATACCCTCCCCAATGTCTATCACCCAGCCACCCCATCCCTCCCACCCCCCACTGCTCCAGCAACCCTCAGTTTGTTTCCTGAGATTAAGAATTCCTCATATCAGATCATATGATACATGTCTTTCTCTGAATGACTTATTTCGCTCAGCATAACACTCTCCAGTTCCATTTACATCGTTGCAAATGGCGAGATTTCATTCCTTTTGATGGCTGCATAACATTCCATTGTATATATATACCACATCTTCTTTATCCATGATGAATGAATTTTTAACTTTATAAGAAACTGTCAGAGTTTTCCAAAATGGCTGCACCAATTTTGTATTCCTATAAGCAATTTATGGGCTCCATTGCTCCATAACCTCACCAGCGCTTGGTATTGTTTTAAAAAAAGGTTTTAGTGATTTAGTAGACTTATACTACTATTTCACTGAAATTTAATTTTTCATTTCCCTTATGTTTGATGTTTTTGAGAATTTTTTTTTTAAAGATTTTATTTATTTATTTGACAGAGACACAGCGAGAGAAGGAATACAAGCAGGGGGAGTGGGAGAGGGAGAAGCAGGCTTCCCGATGAGCAGGGAGCCTGATGCGGGGCTCGATCCCAGGACCCTGGGATCATGACCTGAGCCGAAGGCAGACGCTTAACGATTGAGCCACCCTGGCGCCCTGTTTTTGAGAATTTTTTATGTGCTTACTTGTCTATGTATCTTTGGAGCAATATCTTTTAAAATGGTTTGCCTGTTTTTTATAATCAAATTGAAAGAGTTCTTTATATAGTCTAGATACATGTTCTATGTCTGATGTGTGTTGTACAGATATTGCTCCCAGACTGGGCTTATCTTTTCATTTTCCTACCAATGTCTTTCAAAAAGCAGAAGTTTTAAATTTTGATGAAATCCAATATGTCAGTTTTTTTCTTGTATAGTTTATGTTTTTAAATGATCTCTACTTAATCCAAGGCCAGAAAGATTTTCTCATAGATTTTCTTCTAGAAATTTTACAATTTCAAATTCTATATGAAGCCCATATTAGGCCTATTTCAGCATTATTTTTAATATATGGCATGATAGTATGAGGTAAGAGTTGAAGTTCACTTTTTTTTTTTGCATGTGGAGCTCTAATTGTTCACAAGTGACTTTTGAAGAAATTAGAAAAGGAGAAAGTTTTCTATTAGAGTTCTGTTAGTATAGTTATCATTTCTGACATTATTCATTCCTTTGGTAAATCTAGATTTCCGTCTAGTATTATTTTACTTCTATATGAAGAGCTTTCTTTAATATTTCTTTTAGTGCAGATCTGCTGCTGGTGTATTCTCTCCCAACTTTTGTTTGTCTGGGAAAGTCTTTATTTTACTTCATGTTAGAAAGTTAATTTATTTTTCTTAGGATTCTATGTTGGCAGGTCTTTTTGCCCCCCAGAATGTTACGGTGCTGCTTTATCATCTTTGAGCTTGCATAGCTTCGAATGAAGAGTTTGCTATCATTCTTACTTTTTAAAAAATTATTTTTCATTCTTACTTTTTTTCTTTATATGTATTGTGTCATTCTCCCCCTACCCCGGCTGTTTGTAAGATACTATTTTTATCACGGTGCGGTAATTTGATAATGATGTATTTTGTATCTTTATGTGGTTTCTTTATGTTTCTTCTGTGTGGGCTTTGTTGAACTTCTTAGATCTATGGGTTTATAGGTTTCTTCAAAATTGGAAAGCTTGGGCTATATTCCTTTCTTTTGAGATTCCACTTATGTGTATAGTAGTCTACTTGATGCTCTATTCATTTGTTAAATTTTTCTTTTCCTTGAGTGCTTCAACTTGAATCATTTGCTTCTATTGCTCTGTCTTCAAGTTTAACTGTTAATCCAATCCAGTGTTTTCCATTTCAGATATTATATTTTCCCTCCTTAGAAGTTATGTGCCTTTTTCACATATTCCACCTCTCTTTAACATGTTCATGTTTTTCTGTATATTTTTGAACATGTGGAGCACATTTTTAATAGCTGTTTTAATATCCTTACCTGCTAGTTTTATTATCTCTGTCATTACTGGGTTTCTTTCTATTGATTGATTTTCCTCCTGGTCATGAGTTATATTTTCCTGTTTCTTTGCCAGCCTGTAATTTTTTTTAAAGATTTAAAAAATTATTGTGGTAATATTCATATAACATAAATTAATAATTTCAGAAATTTAGTACATTCATTATTTTGAGCAACCATCCCTACTATCTAGTTCCAGAACATTTTTTTGTCACCCCAAAAGTAAAAATATACTTTTTAGGCAGTCATTCTTCATTTCTCACCACTACCCCCAGACCCTGGCAACCACTAATATTTCTGTCTCCTTGGATTTGCCTATTCTAAATAGTTCATATAAATGGCATCATACAATGAGGCCTTTGTATCTGGCTTCTTTCACTTAGCCTATTTTCTAGATTCATCTATGTTGTAGCATGTATCAATACTTATTCCATTTTTATGGTTGAATAATATTCCATTGTATGGCTATACCTTAATTTATCTTTCTGTTTATCAGTTGGTTGACATTTGAGTTGTTGCTACATTTTGGCTATTATGAATAGTGCTCCTGTGAACATTCATGTATAAATTTTTGTTTGAACATCTGTTTTGATTCATTTTTTGGAATGTACCTAGGAGTGGAATTGCTGGGTCATATGGTAGTTCTGTGTTTAACGTAACAGGAACTGCCAAACTGTATTGCAGCAACATTTTACATTCCTACCAACAATGTATGAGAGTTCCACTTCCTCTGCATCTTCATCAATGTTTGTTATTTTCTGTTGTTTTTTAATTATAACTAACACTAGTGGGTGTTAAATGATTTGTGAATTTCATTGTGATTTGATTTGCATTTTTCTAATGAACAATGATGTTGAACATATTTTCATGTACTTATTGGTCATTTGTATATTTTCTTTGGGAAATTATCTTTTCAAGCCTTTGCTCCTTTTAAAATTGGTTTGTCTTGGGGAGCGGGTGGCTCAGTCTGTTAAGTGTCTATCTTTGGCTCAGGTCATGATCTCGGGGTCCTGGAATTGAGCCCCACAGCCAGCTGGCTCCCTGCTCAGCGGGGAGCCTGCTTCTCGCTCTCCGTCTGCCCCTCCTCCCTGCTCATTCTCTCTCTCTCTTTCTCTCAAATAAAATCTTTTAAAAAATTAAAGGGGTTTGTCTTTTCATTGTTGACTTGTAAAAGTTCTTTATATATTGTGGGTACTAGGCCCATATTAGATATATGATTTGCAAATATTTTCTCCATTCTGTGGGCTTTCACTTTTTTGATAGTGTCCTTTGATGTGCAAAAATTTTTAATTTTGATCAAGTCCAAAGTAATTTTTCTTTTGTTACTTGTACTTTGGTTTATATCTAAAAACAAAACAAAACAGAAAAACCAAAAAACTGCCAAATTCAAAGCCATGAAGATTTACTCTTATGTGTTTTTCTATGAGTTTTATAGTTATAGTTCTCGCCTATAGTTCTTTGGTCTATTTTAAATTAATTTTTTTATATGATGTGAGGCAAGGGTATTTTGCATGTGAATATCCAGTTTTCCTAGTATCATTTGTTAAAGTAACTTCTTTCTTCATTGAATGGTCTTGGCACCCTTGTTGAAAATCAATTGATCATAGATGTATAGTTTATTTCTAGGCTCTCATTGTCTGTTCCACTTATCTATATTCTCTCCTTATGCCAGTATCACACTGTTTTGATTTCTGTAACTTTGTAGTAAATTTTGAAATTGGAAAGAGTGAGTCCTCCAACTTAGTTCTTCTTTTTCAAGATTGTTTTGGATATTCAGGGTTCCTGGCACTTTCATATAAATTTTAGGATCAGCTTTTCCATTTCTGCAAAAAAGGCCATTGGTTTTAGAAGGGATTTTATTGGTTCTAAAGATCTATTTGGGGGGATTCTGTGTCTTAACAATATTAAGTCTTACAATCTATGAACATGGGATGTCTTTCTATTTATTTAGGTCTTCTTTAATCTCTTCAGTAATGTTTTGTAAGGTCTGTCATTTTTGATTAAATGATGAGCATTGTGAATTTTATGATATTGAAGGCTAGATTTTGTTTTGTTCCTTTAAATAATATTGTGATATGTCTGGTACATAAAGTTACTTGGAATCACTTAAGTGAGGCTGGCTGTTAAGCTTTTTTAGTGAGGCAGTGTGTACTAGGAATAGTTTTAGAACCACTACTTGATGAGACCTTTTTGATGATTCTTCTTGATGTCCATGTACTATGATGTCTTTTCTATGTGGCTGGTGGGAATATGAACTATTCTCAGCCCTGTGTGGGCTTCCTACATTTTCAACCTATTGTTTTCCAGTGGTATTTTTTCAGGGTAGTGTATTTTCTCTAACCTATGTGCAGATCTCTATTCAGTCAAAGACTGAGTGGGACCCCTGTGTACATCTCTGAATCTTTTTTATCTATGCAGCATTCTTCTTTTGTGGTATTCTTCCCTGTTAATTCTAGCCTTCCCAGTCTCTCTGATCTTTAATCTTTTTTGGGATCCCCCTTTCCGTCTGTGACCTGAAGACTCCAGGAGCAATTGTAGGCTCACTCATTTATTTCCTTTTTCTCAGGAATCATAGTCCTGCACTACCTATTTTCAGTTTCTGAAAATCATAGTTTTGTGCATTTTGTTTTCTAGTTGTTTAAGGTAAATCCAGCTGTTACTTCATCATTGTCAGGAGTGGAAGTTGTGAATCACCTTATCTAAGAAAAATCAAACTGAGCTTTCACTGATATAAAATAAAGAGCAGGACAGCTTCATTCTTGTTTAGTACCTGGATGAATTTAGTAAGTTTGGTGCTATTTTTCATGTAAATACTGGTTTAATGACACAATAAATACCCACAGTGTTAAGAAATTTTTAATACATTATATGTTAAAAAAAAAAAGAAGATAGCAGGAAGGGAAGAATGAAGGGGGGAAATTGGAGGGGGAGGCAAACCATGAGAGACTATGAACTCTGAGAAACAAACTGAAGGTTCTAGAGGGGAGGGAGATGGGGGGATGGGTTAGCCTGGTGATGGGTATTAAAGAGGGCACATACTGCATGGAGCACTGGGTGTTATACGCAAACAATGAATCATGGAACACTACATCAAAAACTAATGATGTAATGTATGGTGATTAACATAACATAATAATAAAGAAAATTAAAAAAAATGCATGCCTGGCTTGTAGTAAAAAAAAAAAAATTCAAACTTAAAAGCATAGCATTTTTTTTTTAAATTTTTTTATTGTTATGTTAATCCCCATACATTACATCATTAGTTTTAGATATAGTGTTCCATGATTCATTGTTTGTGCATAACACCCAGTGCTCCATGCAGAACGTGCCCTCCTCAATACCCATCACCAGGCTAACCCATCCTCCCAACCCCCTCCCCTCTAGAACCCTCAGTTTGTTTTTCAGAGTCCATCGTCTCTCATGGTTCTTCTTCCCCTCCGATTTCCCCCCCTTCATTCTTCTCCTCCTGCTACATTCTTCTTCTTCTTTTTTTCTTACTTAACATATATTGCATTATTTGTTTCAGAGGTACAGATCTGAGATTCAACAGTCTTGCACAATTCACAGCGCTTACCAGAACACATACCCTCCCCAGTGTCCATCACCCAGTCACCCCATCCCTCCCACCCCACCCCCCACTCCAGCAACCCTCAGTTTGTTTCCTGAGATTAAGAATTCCTCATATCAGTGAGGTCATATGATACATGTCTTTCTCTGTTTGACTTATTTCGCTCAGCATAATACCCTCCAGTTCCATCCACGTCGTTGCAAATGGCAAGATCTTATTCCTTTTGATGGCTGCATAATATTCCATTGTATATATATACCACATCTTCTTTATCCATTCATCTGTTGATGGACATCTTGGCTCTTTCCACAGTTTGGCTATTGTGGACATTGCTGCTATAAACATCGGGGTGCACGTAGCCTTTCGGGTCCCTACTTTTGTATCTTTGGGGTAAATACCCAGTAGTGCAATTGCTGGATCATATGGTAGCTCTATTTTCAACTTTTTGAGGAACCTCCATACTGTTTTCCAGAGTGGCTGCACCAGCTTGCATTCCCACCAACAGTGTAGGAGGGTTCCCCTTTCTCCGCATCCCCGCCAACATCTGTCATTTCCTGACTTGTTAATTTTAGCCATTCTGACGGGTGTGAGATGGTATCTCATTGAGGTTTTGATTTGGATTTCCCTGATGCCGAGCGATATTGAACACTTTTTCATGTGTCTGTTGGCCATTTGGATGTCTTCTTTGGAAAAATGTCTGTTCATGTCTTCTGCCCATTTCTTGATTGGATTCTTTGTTCTTTGGGTGTTGAGTTTGATGAGTTCTTTATAGATTTTGGATACTAGCCCTTTATCTGATATGTCATTTGCAAATATCTTCTCCCATTCTGTCAGTTGTCTTTGGGTTTTGTTGACTGTTTCCTTTGCTTTGCAAAAGCTTTTTATCTTGATGAAGTCCCAATAGTTCATTTTTGCCCTTGCTTCCCTTGCCTTTGGCGATGTTTCTAGGAAGAAGTTGCTGCGGCTGAGGTCGAAGAGGTTGCTGCCTGTGTTCTCCTTTAGGATTTTGATGGACTCCTGTCTCACATTGAGGTCTTTCAACCATTTGGAGTCTATTTTTGTGTGTGGTGTTAGGAAATGGTCCAGTTTCATTCTTCTGCATGTGGCTGTCCAATTTTCCCAACACCATTTGTTGAAGAGACTGTCTTTTTTCCATTGGACATTCTTTCCTGCTTTGTCAAAGATTAGTTGACCATATAGTTGAGGGTCCATTTCTGGGCTCTCTGTTCTGTTCCATTGATCTATGTGTCTATTTTTGTGCCAGTACCATACTGTCTTGATGATGACAGCTTTGTAGTAGAGCTGGAAGTCTGGAATTGTGATGCCGCCAGCTTTGCTTTTCTTTTTCAACATTCCTCTGGCTATGTGGGGTCTTTTCTGGTTCCATACAAATTTTAGGATTATTTGTTCCATTTCTTTGAAGAAAGTGGATGGTATTTTGATGGGGATTGCATTGAATGTGTAGATTGCTCTAGGTAGGATTGACATCTTCACAATATTTGTTCTTCCAATCCATGAGCATGGAACGTTTTTCCATTTCTTTGTGTCTTCCTCAATTTCTTTCATGAGTATTTTATAGTTTTCTGAGTACAGATCCTTTGCCTCTTTGGTTAGATTTATTCCTAGGTATCTTATGGTTTTGGGTGCAATTGTAAATGGGATCGACTCCTTAATTTCTCTTTCTTCTGACTTGTTGTTGGTGTATAGGAATGCCACTGACTTCTGTGCATTGATTTTATATCCTGCCACTTGACTGAATTCCTGTATGAGTTCTAGCAGTTTTGGGGTGGAGTCTTTGGGATTTTCCACATAAAGTATCATATCATCTGCAAAGAGTGAGAGTTTGACTTCTTCTTTGCCAATTTGGATGCCTTTGATTTCTTTTTGTTGTCTGATTGCTGTGGCTAGGACTTCCAATACTATGTTGAATAGCAGTGGTGATAGTGGACATCCCTGCCGCGTTCCTGACCTTAGGGGGAAAGCTCTCAGTTTTTCCCCATTGAGAATGATATTCGCTGTAGGTTTTTCATAGATGGCTTTTATGATATTGAGGTATGGACCCTCTATCCCTATACTCTGAAGAGTTTTGATCAAGAAAGGATGCTGTACTTTGTCAAATGCTTTTTCTGCATCTATTGAGAGGATCATATGATTCTTGTTCTTTCTTTTGTGAATGTATTGTATCACATTGATTGATTTGCGGATGTTGAACCAACCTTGCAGCCCAGGGATAAATCCGACTTGGTCGTGGTGAATAATCCTTTTAATGTACTGTTGGATCCTATTGGCTAGTATTTTGGTGAGAATTTTTGCATCCATGTTCATCAGGGATATTGGTCTGTAATTCTCCTTTTTGATGGGGTCTTTGTCTGGTTTTGGGATCAAGGTAATGCTGGCCTCATAAAATGAGTTTGGAAGTTTTCCTTCCATTTCTATTTTTTGGAACAGTTTCAGAAGGATAGGTATTAATTCTTCTTTAAATGTTTGGTAGAATTCCCCTGGGAAGCCATCTAGCCCTGGGCTTTTGTGTTTTGGGAGATTTTTGATGACTGCTTCTATTTCCTTAGTGGTTATAGGTCTGTTCAGGTTTTCTATTTCTTCCTGGTTCAGTTTTGGTAGTTGATACATCTCTAGGAATGCATCCATTACTTCCAGGTTATCTAATTTGCTGGCATAGAGTTGCTCATAATATGTTCTTATAATTGTTTGTATTTCTTTGGTGTTGGTTGTGATTTCTCCTCTTTCATTCATGATTTTGTTGATTTGGGTCATTTCTCTTTTCTTTTTGATAAGTCTGTCCAGGGGCTTATCATTCTTGTTAATTCTTTCAAAGAACCAGCTCCTAGTTTCGTTGATCTGTTCTACTGTTCTTTTGGTTTCTATTTCATTGATTTCTGCTCTGATCTTTATTATTTCTCTTCTCCTGCTGGGTTTAGGCTTTATTTGCTGTTCTTTCTCCAGCTCCTTTAGGTGTAGGGTTAGGTTGTGTACTTGAGACCTTTCTTGTTTCTTGAGAAAGGCTTGTATTGCTATATACTTTCCTCTTAGGACTGCCTTTGCTGTATCCCAAAGATTTTGAATAGTTGTGTTTTCATTTTCATTGGTTTCCATGAATTTTTTTAATTCTTCTTTAATTTCCTGGTTGACCCATTCATTCTTCAGTTGGATGCTCTTTAGCCTCCATGTATTTGAGTTCTTTCCGACTTTCCTCTTGTGATTGAGTTCTAGTTTCAAAGCATTGTGGTCTGAAAATAGGCAGGGGATGATCCCAATCTTCTGGTACCGGTTGAGACCTGATTTATGACCTAGGATGTGATCTATTCTGGAGAATGTTCCATGGGCACTAGAGAAGAATGTGTATTCCGTTGCTTTGGGATGGAATGTTCTGAATATGTCTGTGAAGTCCATTTGGTCCAGTGTGTCATTTAAAGTCTTTATTTCCTTGTTGATCTTTTGCTTAGACGATCTGTCCATTTCAGTGAGGGGGGTGTTAAAGTCCCCCACTATTATTGTATTGTTGTCGATGTGTTTCTTTGCTTTTGTTATTAATTGCCTTATATAATTGGCTGCTCCCATGTTAGGGGCATAGATATTTACAATTGTTAGATCTTCTTGTTGGATAGACCCTTTAAGTATGATATAGTGTCCTTCCTCATCTCTTATTACAGTCTTTGGTTTAAAATCTAATTTGTCTGATATAAGGATTGCCACCCCAGCTTTCTTTTGGTGTCCATTAGCATGGTAAATGGTTTTCCACCCCCTCACTTTCAATCTGGGGGTGTCTTTGGGTCTAAAATGAGTCTCTTGCAGACAGCATATCGATGGGTCTTGTTTTTTAATCCAATCTGATAGCCTGTGTCTTTTGATTGGGGCATTTAGCCCATTTACATTCAGGGTAACTATTGAAAGATAGGAATTCAGTGCCATTGTATTGCCTGTAAAGTGACTGTTACTGTATATTGTTTGTGTTCCTTTCTGGTCTATGTTGCTTTTAGGCTCTCTCTTTGCTTAGAGGACCCCTTTCAATATTTGTTGTAGGGCTGGTTTTGTGTTTGCAAATTCCTTTAGTTTTTGTTTGTCCTGGAAGCTTTTTATCTCTCCTTCAATTTTCAATGACACCCTAGCTGGATATAGTATTCTTGGCTGCATATTTTTCTCATTTAGTGTTCTGAATATGTCCTGCCAGTCCTTTCTGGCCTGCCAGGTCTCTGTGGATAAGTCTGTTGCCAATCTAATGTTTCTACCATTGTAGGTTACATATCTCTTCTCCCGAGCTGCTTTCAGGATTTTCTCTTTGTCTCTGAGACTCATAAGTTTTACTATTAGATGTCGGGGTGTTGACCTATTTTTATTGATTTTGAGAGGGGTTCTCTGTGCTTCCTGGATTTTGATGCCTGTTTCCTTCCCCAAATTAGGGAAGTTCTCTGCTATAATTTGCTCCATTATACCTTCTGCCCGTCTCTCTCTTTCTTCTTCTTCTGGGATCCCAATTATTCTAATGTTGTTTCGTCTTATGGTATCGTTTATCTCTCGAATTCTGGCCTCGTGATCCAGTAGTTGTTTATCTCTCTTTTTCTCAGCTTCTTTATTTTCCATCATTTGGTCTTCTATCTCACTGATTCTTTCTTCTGCCTCATTTATCCTAGCAGTTAGCGCCCCCATATTTGATTGCACCTCATTGATAGCCTTTTTGATTTCTACTTGGTTAGATTTTAGTTCTTTTACTTCTCCAGAAAGGGTTTCTCTAATAACTTCCATGTTTTTTTCAAGCCCAGCTAGTATCTTTAAAGTGATGATTCTGAACTCTAGATCTGACATCGTACTAATGTCCGTATTGAGTAGGTCCCTGGCAGTCGGTACTACCTCTTGTTCTTTTTGTTGAGGTGATTTTTTCCGTCTTGTCATTTTGTGCAGAGGAGAATAGATTAATGAGAGAACAAAATGCTAGCAGGGTAACAACGTCCCCAGAAAATATACTCTAAACAAATCAGAAAAGACCTGAAGCAGTGGGAAAAGAAAGGGAAAGAGAGAAAAAAGAAAAGGAAAGAAAAAAACAAAAACAAAAAGATAAAGATAAAAACAAAAGCAGAACAAAACAAAACAAAACAAAAACAGAATGTGATCAAATATGATCAGGCTGGATTATAGATCAGTGCCACACACTAGATTTTGGGTGTATTTTGGTCTGTTAAAAGAAAGTCCCTCCCAAAATTTTAAAGAAAGAAAAACTTATATATGTACAAAAATAAGGGTTGATATGATGAAGGGATGGAATATGACTGTAAAGTTGGAAATTATAAAAAATTTTAAAAAAGGATTTGATAAGTTGTTTGAAAAAAGAAAAGAGGATAAAAAAAAAAGAAAGAAAAAAGGGAGGGAATGTGATCAGGAAGGGGAGTAGAAAAAAACCATACACTAGAGATTTAGAGTATATTTTGATCTGTTAGAAGAAACTATCTCAAGATTTTAAAGAGAGAACAACTTATATATATATGCCAAAAATACGGGTAACTACTGTGAAGGGATAGAATATGACTTTAAAAATGAAAAATAAAAATGTTTTTTTTTTTTAAAAAGGGATTGATAAGATGTTGGTTGAAAAAGGGAAAAAGAAAAATTCAAAAAAAAAGAAAAAAGGAAAAAAGAAAAAAAGTTAAAAAAAATAATTAACTTTGAAAGACTAAAGAATCATGGTAAAAAAGCCATGAATTCTATGTGCAGTATTCCCCGAGCGCTGGAGTTCTGCCGTTCTCATTGATCGGTAAACTTGGTCTTGGCTGGCTGTTCTCGCTGATCTTCTGGGGGAGGGGCCTGTTGCCGTGGTTCCCAAATGTCTTTGCCGGAGGCAAAATTGCCCCGCCCTTGCCGGTCCCGGGCTAAGTAATCTGCTCGGGTTTGCTCTCCGGAGCTTTTGTTCCCTGCAAGCTTTCCGTACAGCTTTGGAGGCGGAGAGTGAAAATGGCGGCCTCCCAGTCTCCGCCCCGGAGGAGCCGAGAACTCGGGGTCCCGCTCCTCAGCGAGCCCCCAGAGAAAAGCAGTCAATCACTCCCGTGTCCCTGGTCTCCGGCCGCACTCCGTGCTCACCCGGCCTGTGACCGCGCGTTTCTATCTGGCACCCGACCCCGGGTGGAGTCTCCAAACCCAGCAGATCCCCGCGGTGCGCTCCCGCACCTCTCCTCCTGGGGGAAGAAGGTGAGTCTCCCCAGATCTGCCGCTTGTTGGGTCCCTGCTGGAGGAGCAGTGGCCCGACTGTGCCGTGGATCACGGTTTATAGCAACCCCGAGCTGAGAGCCCGCGCCTGGGCTCCGTCTCTGCAGCCGGCTTCCCTGCTCCGATACCTGGGAGCTCTGCCGCACTCAGGCACCCCCGGTCTTTCTGTGACCCCGAGGGTCCTGAGACCACACTGTCCCGCGAGGGTTCCACCCCCCACTTCGCCACCAGAGTGACGTCCCTCAGCGGAGCAGACTTCTAAAAGTTCCGATTTTGTGCTCCGGGGCTCTATCACTTGCCAGAAGCGGCCAACGGAGGCCCCTCCCCCGCCGTCTGTCCTCCCGAATATTGCCTCGGATTCACTTCTCCGCACGTCCTACCTTCCAGAAAGTGGTCGCTTTTCTGTTCAGAGAGTTGTTGCTATTCTTTTCTTCGATCTCCTGTTGAGTTTGTAGGTGTGCAGAATGGTTTGATCCCTATCCAGCTGAATTCCTGAGAGGAGACAAAATCCAGGTCTCCTACTCCTCCGCCATCTTGCTCCGCCCCCCCCAGCATTTTTTTTTTTAAGGTTTCATTTATTTATCTGATGCGGGACTCGATCCCAGGACCCTGAGATCATGACCTGAGCTGAAGGCAGTCACTTAACTGACTGAGCCACCCAGGCACCCTAAAAGCATAGCATTCTAATGGAATAGATATAAGTAGTTGTGTGTGGTAGAGGGAAGGGAAGATGCTTCAGTTTCTTTATCTTTAAAATAAAGAAAATAATATAGTTATTGTGATATATGTAATGTGACATATGCAATGTGTTTAGGACAGTGTCAGGTATATACTAAGTGCTGTATAAGTGTGAACCATGATTATTATCTTAATTATAATCATTACTTTTATTATCATATGAAGAGACAAGGAAGGGATTAGATCATGAGATTTAAAGCTATAAAAATATTTATCTAGGGGTGCCTGGATGGCTCATTTGGTTAAGCATCCAACTCTTGATTTTGGCTGGGGCATGATCTCAGGGTTGTGAGATCAAGCCGTGAGTTAGGCTCCATGCTGGGAGCTCTCCTTCTTCTGCCCCTCCCCCCACCAACCCCTGCTTGTGCATGCACTCTCTCTCTCTCTAAAAAATACATATTTATCTAATTTAGTATCAAATTATGCCTGAATGTACTAATTTTGAATATCATTGGCACGAAGATTTGAAGACAGAGCTTGAAGTTTGGGCTGGTAATATAGAGCTTAATAAAGAGTTTTGGTTCTGTGAAACTTGTATATTAGCTAGCATACTTTTCCCTCTTGTATCTGTGATATCACTACTGGAACCATCAACATTGAGAACTGAGAGGAAATTAACCTGTGATTTTTCCTGTGTTAGAAATAAAAAGATCTGTATCATAGCCATCACATTTTAAAGATTTTTAAAATTTATTTTTAGAGAGAGAGAGAGTGCATGTGTGTGAGTGTGGGGAGAGGCAGAGGGAGAGGAAGAGGGAGAGAAGCAGACTCCTCACTGAGTGGGGAGCCTGATGGGGCTGGATCTCAGAACCTTGAGAACATGACCTGAGCTGAAATCAAGAGTCTGACTGAGCCACCCAGGCGTCCCAGCCATCACATTTTAAAAAGAGCCTCAAATTTTCAATATTATTAAATTATAAAATTATAGTTAAATAATGATATTATAGTTAAACTTTGGGCAATAATATATGCTGATATATATTGGTCTATACAGTAAATGTATTCCTAGAAAGCTACATATTCATTTAATTTTGGTTAGTTAAATTCACTTTCAAAATTAGTATGGAGGATTATACTACTACTAAAAAGAACTTGCTTTTGAGGTGAAGAGTTCCTTATTAATAGACACTGCCTGGCATATTAGTAGGTGCTCAATTCATATTTCTACCTAATTAATTTTTTAAAAGTTTTCTTTTAAAAGTTTCTTATGACTCTGTGTGTGTGTGTGTGTGTGTGTGTGTGTGTGTGTGTGTGTAGACTGCTTTTGATTTGGAAATAAAATACTATACCTTTTTAGAAGTGGAGTTAGGAGACTGTGAGTAATATAAATATGAGCTGTCACTTACCAATTACTGGTCCCTGGTGCTGAAAAAAAGTACTCCACTGAATTGATCACAGTCTTTAAAATAAAATCTCTTTGTTGAACAAACTTTTGAATTCTAATGGTACAGAGCATAGAGTTACTTAAGAAATGAGTATTTTTGTTCATATTCTGTTAGGATTGGATAATATTTCTGTTTTAGCTAAACAGAATTTAAAGGGAGCTACATAACTGATTCTGAGGTCTTCTTGATTTGCTGTTTCATTAATAACTGGGGTTATTAAAATTCTTACTCACA
Source organism: Halichoerus grypus (assembly GCF_964656455.1). Taxonomy (NCBI): domain Eukaryota; kingdom Metazoa; phylum Chordata; class Mammalia; order Carnivora; family Phocidae; genus Halichoerus; species Halichoerus grypus. The sequence continues at coordinate 40,203,043 of NC_135722.1, forward strand.
ATATTGATTAAAATGCTCAAGATTTCTTACCTTGCTAAATTCTGTAGGACAGATTTATTCTGGGAGATTTTTGTGAATCCGGAGTTCAATAGTTCAAACAATTGCTGTAGAAGTTTGCTTGTGAGGTCATAATTTATACCATTATTTTTATAACTAACACCACAAAAAGACCATGCTACTATAACCAGCAGCAGAATTTGGAAATGGTAGGTTCTAGTATGTGAAGTTATTGCATATGAATGGAGAGAGATGTTATTTCAATGATATGTTTTTATTACTAGCTTCTGTTTTTATTAAGGATAATGAGAACCTTGTGTCTGGGCCTGTGAACAAAACTAATGTGACCTTTGATGTGACCCACCTGTTGTGCTTTCACAATCGATAATAGTCCCCTCATGTGAGACTGATCTGGAGAATAACAGCATGCCAGCATGATGGAAAATAACATTTGCAAACTTAAATTGCAGAAATTGAAACATGCTTGGATCAGGTCCTAGATTAAAGTAATGAAAACAACTTATCTAACCAAATATTTCAAGAAAAGAAGATATTAACAGATGCCTGCTTCACAATGCCTTTTTCGGGGGAATTGTTCCTCGGTGATATGCTTGTCTATCAGGCTCCTCATGAAATAAATGATTTCCTAAATCAGTATTTGGTCAATTTTACAACTAAAGATAACCAATGCCTAGATTTTAGACATCCCCAATGTTGTTGCATTCATGGAAAATTAAAAGTTTTATATAGCATTTAAGATCAATTTTTAAAAGTAACAATCATGCTAAAAACATGATTTCTTTTTAAAAAAGAGAAAGAAACAAGGAATAAACAGTGTGCTTGTATGAGTCTTGGAGCATGGGTATAAGTAATAGTTTTCCCTGTTAGACCACGTCTGGCCTGCATTTACCTGGAGAGCAGTCTACCAGCCAAAGAATTTTATCACTTTTGCAGATAAATTTAAGGACACCATCATCTGGTAGACATTTTTCACCAGCTTGCAAAAAGTCTTTAGTATATTCATTATTAGGAAGATCTTAGTGATGATATATATCCAGTGAGCAAACATCAGCATCTCAAAATTAAAAAACTAATGTACTTCTGCTCTGCAATGGGCAGGTCAAATTCCATCTATATGAGGAAATCACTGTGATTATAAAAACACTGACATATCTTGGCTTCTGGGTTAGGTTAAAGATAATCCCTGACTAGTCAATACTCATCTTAAATCTTCTGCAGAACCTCTCCTCCCTCTTTGGCAGCTGCATGGACATTAGTATCATGGCTATAGCTTTGTTGATGAGGGTTCCACTGAAAGGGCCTTTGTAGAAGGGGGAAAAGAGGGTGGCATTGAAAGTGTGATGGATGACACTTTACTAATGTCTCATGCTTTGCTCTTGAAATTGTTGTTGCCGACATCAATAGATCCTTCTTCCTCTTGGCATAGTGGGGAGTGAGGGTCAGGAGACAGCTTGTCTTGGGATTTCCAGAGAGACCTAAATACATATTTTCTTAGAGAAACTAGAGTGCTATAATCCAGTGCTCAGCTATGCATGAGTGGACTGGCAGAGGATTCTATTGGTATCATTGTTTCTATGAGAAAGTGCATTCCAAGTTCTAAGATGACTTTTGGAACTAAATCCATTTGTGTGCTTCTATGTTTCCTGTAGAAAATATAGGACTTTCTATATTTCCAAAATTATAGAACTGCATTATTTTAGAACTGGAGAGATCTTGGAAGTCATCTATTTCAAATTTATTTTATAGATAGGACAAAATCTATAGAATTTAGGTCCTGGAAAAAATATGATCCTGTGGGATTGAGCCTTTAAAATATTTTAATAAAATCAATTTTTATCTATAGACTTATATTTTCTTAGGTTCCAAGGCTTTTGTTTTAGAAATTTTCATAATTCTGCGATGTACAGGCTTAAGATATAACCATCTGAGAATTTTCCAGGATTCTCTGTATGAGGACTTCTGCATCACTAACCAGGATTGTATGATGCATCACTAACCAGGTTTCTCTGTATGAGGACTTCTGCATCACTAACCAGTATTGTATGATCTGTAGATTAAGAGATGATAAAACTGTATATTTTGTTAGACTTATCTCTTTTGTTGTGATTGTTTTATTAATTGTATTTTATATAGTGTTGAAAATGTGTTATGATGGACAAGTTATTGCTTTAAATGGCCAATTTATAATTATGAATTGATTCATTTTAAAATTCCTAATTATATGTTATTTGAACATATGCTTTGGATCTGTAGATTTTTGTGGACAAGAAAAGAACATGTGCTGAACAAATATAATGTTACTGGTTTTCAAAAACTGATCATAATTCAAAATTATCCTTGTTTGGAACTGTGAATTTTTATTTTTGTGTGATTTTTTCTTGATATCTTGTAGTATAGCAATACACTATTTGTAGGAAGAATATGTTTATTTTTCAAAATGACATTTGAACGAATTTGTCATTACCAAATGACATAATATTATTTATTATGGTATATAGGAACTTCCCTTTTACATCTTGCTCCTGCTCAAACATTCACTCTAAGAAGACAAAATGAAAAGTTAGAGATTAATTAATATTATGCTGAAGACAAAATTTCATGTTTTCAATGAGGATATGCTATTTTAAAAATCTTTTTCACTTTAAATATGTTGGGGTGAAAATGTAGCAGCCATTTTCTGTTGCTGGAAAAGAGTGATGGGGAGGAGTTAATAGTTGGCCTTCAAGTATGTTTTTCACTTTTGTCTTCTTCAGAATTCAAATCTCAGAATATGACTTTTCAGATCTCAAGAGACAGTTTTTTGGTCTTAAGTCTTGCACTAAGCTTTGTCTTAATCTTTCATTTTACTTAATTTTTAGGGATATATAATTTTTTTAGCCACCATGAATATCTATCTTACCCATTTTCACAGACTAAATTATGCCCAAAATACTAAAGATATATTAATTTAGTTTTAAATATTATGTTTCCATTGCAAGGTACCGATATTATATACTTTTCATTTGTGTTGAACATTTTAATGTGTTTTTTGCTGAATGAATATAATCAGTATGCTAAGTATTATGTTTTAAACAGATGCCAAATATGTAATTTTGCATCTAAGTATTTTTTGATGATATAGGGCATCAATATTAAATGAAATTTTATTCAGTGATTTCATTTCCTTGAAAATATTTCTATCAGAAATTCATATTATACTTGTATTATGCTGAACATGATGAAATATTATCCTCTTTCCCTTGTGTCCTTATTGCAGCAATATCCAAAACATTCAAAAGTTTAATTTAAATCAAGATGTTTCTCCATAGAATGAACAGAATATCTCACCTGTGGAGGGTGATTTCACTTTGCAAATTTGTTCTAAGACCTTTGTAATTCACAACTTACAACTTTGTGTGCCTGATGCTTAAAAACATTAACATACCATGTTTCAAAGATATGTAGGATATTTTTGAATCCTGCTATTGTCTCATTGAAACCAGAAATTGATATTGAGACTGCATTTTATTTGGACTTACATATTAAGATGTATATTAGGTCTAGATCTGTTTTTATAAAGTAATTTTATTAAATTGCTGTGGAATACATGTGGTTATTTAAAAAGATTTTGAATCATGATATAGTAGACATGTTCTAAGTAAGATTCAGTAATTGAAATTTGCTAAGGAAACTATGGGAATCCAAAGTTCCCTTTTATTATTAAGTGAACCAAATTACTACTAGATATAATTGTATGTTAAACACCAGTATTATACTGAACAATTTTTATAGAACCAAGTAAACTGTTATGGTTTTGGAAAATTGGATTTAGAGCCCAGTGCTGATGAGATTAAGGTCATGAAATTATGAGCCAGTTAGATAGCTTTGCTTTATTTTTTGGTCATACTGTGGATTAAGAAACCTAAAGAATAAGGATAAATGGACCCCTTCCTGAATAGAGTAGTGTTGAGGGTTCCTTGGAGAGTAGTTCTAAAACTAGTCTCCCTTTATTTATGCATTTGAAGAGAAAATATATGGGGAAATCTCTTGTTTCCTTGGGATAAGAAGCCTATATTTCATAATTGTTGAATTATATTTTTCTAAGATTTAATAAAATAATTTAAATGAAATTGAAGAAATTTCCTAACTTCAGATATATCTTTATAGCAAGACATATTAATTCCTAAAGATCTTTGTGAAATAAAAAACAAACAAAAAGGATGAAGTTAAGTTCATTAAAAAAAGAAAACCACCTAATTCAACTTAAGATAGTATCGTCTGCTATGAAAGATAATTAAATTAAGTTACACTTTTTCCCTATCCTCCTCTTTCACTCCCTACTTTGATTTATTACTTCCACATTGTATCATAACTTACAGTGTTGCTTAGTACTTACCTTTTAGCACTAGCATCTTTTTGATTCATTCCTTGCTTAGGTGGATTTTATCTTCAGGTAGTGTTTTCTTGGATGCAAACTTCAGTAATCTTTATGTTTATATATTTTTATGTTTCACCTTTGTTGCTTTTATACTTGAAGGATAACTTGGATGGGTATAACATTATTGGGTCACACTTACCTTCAGGATCAGTAGACTTTGCTCCACTTTTTTTCTGGCACTGAATATTGTTGGAGCAAAGGCTGAGGCCCACTTTATTCCTGCAACAACCCCTTCTACCTCCAACTTTGCAGGTGATTATTCTTACCTGTAAGCCTTTAAAGTACAAAGTTTATGATGATATATTTTAGCATCATTGTTATGTGTTACCTTTTCCTGGGGACATGAATTATTTTCTTGTTTTATAAGTAATTTTTTTTTGTGTGTAGTTTCATTTAAAAAATTCTTTTCGGGGCGCCTGGGTGGCTCAGTCGTTAAGCGTCTGCCTTCGGCTCAGGTCATGATCCCAGAGTCCTGGGATCGAGCCCCGCATCAGGCTCCCTGCTCCGCGGGAAGTCTGCTTCTCCCTCTCCCACTCCCCCTGCTTGTGTTCCCTCTCTCGCTGTGCCTCTCTCTGTCAAATAAATAAATAAAATCTTGAAAAAAAAAAATAAAAATAAAAAATTCTTTTCTTCAGAATCAATAATGATATATATGTTGCAAATCCATTGTTTTCTTAATTACTGGTTTTATCCCCAGTATTTTCTTTGTTCATTTTTACCATTTCTTTTTAAATGATTTCCTTAATCCTTCTTCTATACCCTAGTTTCAGTTGTTAAAACAATTTCTTATTACATCTAATGAGACTTTTATCTACGTAAAATGGCTTAATTTTCCTTCTTCCATTTCTTTTCTAAGTTCCACCAGCTCACTTTTCAACTACTGTTGTCTTATCTTTTCTTTGATCTCTTTATCTTTTCTTTGAGCTCTTCTCGTCCACCCCCCACCCAGGTCATGTTATTTTTGTTTGAGACTGAGGAGAAATATTTGTCTAAACTCTTTGTTTCCTTGAGCAGGAGAGAAAATAATTTTTCTTTTACTGTGTGATCTGTGTCTCTAATATCCTGTTTTTTCCATTATGATATATAGACCCTATGCTAATTTCTTTCATATTGTTTATCTTTAGATGGGGGCATATTTATCCTGATAGCTATTTGCTGAAAAATAATATTAAGAGGGCTAGTATAGAATGAGTTGGGGCAGTCTTAGCAGCTTTAAAATTGGCATGTGTTGTTTTGCAAACCTCATTTTTTTTTTTAAACATTCTGCCTATATCTCACTTTAGTTTCTGGCATTAGAAGTTTGGTGTGGCTTACAATGAAGCACCTTAAGTCAGGCTATCTATATTGTGATTGGGTCATCTCTGCTTCCTTTTCCTCACCTCAGGTAGTGTTTTAGGAGATTAGGTTATAGACAAGATGGTGTATCTGCATGTTTCTTCCTTATTCAGTTGGACTTCACCTGCGGTTCCTCAGTATGGAACTGGGTCTTCGGAGGAATATTCCCTACTAGTTCTATTACTTCTCATGCCTCTAAATCTTATCACTTTAATCAAAAGATCATTTGATATCCTTTCAGACTGTGGTACTTTTAGAGAAATTTATTCTTGTTTGAGGTCTGAGGAGGTGCGTGTCAGCTTGTAGTATTCTCCTCTATTCTGGTTTAGATCTCAATATATTTAGCATATATTCTTCATTTTGTGGTTTGGGCTTGTAGGTATTTTATTGCTTCATTGACGATCTTCCCAATACTCTCTCCCCCTCTGCCAATTTTCATTCTTTTTGGTTGTTTTCAAAGGAGAAGAGTTGAGAAAAAAAAATGTTTTTGTTCATCTTTGATCAGAATTCTGAATTGTCTCTTTAAAAGTATTTATAAATCCATTCTTTACTTTTTTCAAGTTAATTAAACATTTCCTAATACTAATTGAGTATCTGCTGTGTATTAAGTCTTGTTCAGTGAGCTTTGTATAACTATTATCTCTCTTAATCTTAAAAATCCTGTACATTTTCAGTATTATCTCATTTAAAAATCAGAAATCCCAGGTTCAGAGAAATTAATTGCCCAGGGTTACACAGTAGAAGACCTAGAATTAAAACTCAAGTCTGTTGGACTCCAAAGCTATATTTTTTCTGTTATACCCCATCTAGTCCCTCTCTGTATAATTACAAGTTTTGAATAGGGGACTTTATGTGTATTGCATAGTTAGAATTTTCACTGCCAACTTTTGGCTGATTTGAATTTGATAAATGTGTCTATATATATCATCCACCCACATATATAAATACTATTACTACTACTAATGTTGTAGGGATACCTTGATGGTTTGTGTCTGAGTATGTACAGACACAAAATGTATTACTAAAAATTTTCTCCTCTTTGAGTTATCTGTCAAAGGGACCACTGGTACTTTATTCCAACTGGAATAATACACTGGTGCTTGAGCATGAACAAGATAGTATTTCTGAGGTAGATTATTCATGCACCAATTGATCCTTTTCTGATTTAATCTACCATGTGATTTATTTGACATTCTGAATTGCAGGAAAATATTCAAAGCCATCTTAGGTAAATATAGCTTAGTTATTTTACTAGATTATGAGTGGTTAGCTATGTAGCAACATTTAGGGGAAAAGTAGGTAGGGGTTGAAGAAGAGAATTAATTCGGACCAGGTTGTATGGACAACTGACTACCCCAGTTTTCTTCTCATATCTGGGAAAGTATATGCTTGTTTTCTTTTTAATTTCCCCCCATTGTGTTATAGAGTAACAGGGTCTTCAAATATACACAAATAAAATAGCATGGCATACTTGTATAAAAATTAATTACTTGTAACAGGCTATGCTACTTAGAGATGGTTTGCCTTTTCTCCAGCAGCAGTCTGGCTATCTGGTGTGAAGGCCTGCTAAAAGATTCACCAGCTTTCTATTGTAATACTAATGTTCTACGGTGCCTCTGCTGCTCTAACTACTACTTACCTGATGATTAGAAAGTATTTTGCCGGCATAAGTATGTATCTCTAATCAGTTTTAAATTCTTGAATTAAAAAAAGTCAACAATAACAACTAGAAGTTACCTTGCTACCATAGTATGTTAACATTTCAAATAGAAATACAATCGTGGTAGCAATTGGCAGAGAGAGCAGATCATGGTCTGGAGCCCCAAAGTGTGACTCAAGATGAAAAATGACTCCATAAATGTATTGAGAGCAACTCATTCATGTTCATCAGGGATGGCATGTTTTTGGATTTTAAAAAGCACACGATGTCCAAAGGCTAGTGACCACCAGTTTCAAAACAGGCACTGAAGTGAGTACATGGTAGTATTCAGACAGCTACAAAAAAACTGGGTGTTTATACTTTTTAAAGAAAAGGGAAACACCCTACTGCTTTTCTTATGGCCTGTGAAATCAGAGTCTAAAAAGTTTTCCCCTGAGGCAAGCTGTTTTTGTAAGTGCTCTTACCCAGAGAAGTGCTATCAATTTCTCTTCTTATTTTTCAGTTCCTTGGGGTTCTCATTGTTGTGCTCATTCCTATCTATCTTTCCATAAGTCTATTTTCATAGATGTTTCCCTCTTTTTTACTACCCTTACATTGCCCTATTTCACTTAGATAGGTTAGTTATTGAAGTCTTTTTATAGCCAATACTGGTTTTACACAAGGACAGATCCCATCTGTTAGGTTAGTGCTTATAACTTGACAGAGAAAAACTGTATGTGAATGTGGAGTGGGTGTAAGAGCAAGTTCTTTGGAGTCACATATTCCTGGACTGGGATCCTAGGCCTCCAATCACACATCTTTGGAATATCTTTGGACAAGTTACATTACTTCTCCAAGACACAAATTTATAAAAGATGGAGATAATGCCTTCCTTACTGGGTCTCTGTGAGATACGGTAAGACAGTTTATGTAAAATATAGCTAGTACAATGATTAGAACGTATGAATAAGTTATGGGGATAAAAGGTATAGGGAATATAGCCAATGTCATTGTAATAGTGTTATATGATGAGAGATGGTGGTGAGCATGGCATAACATATAGACTTGTCAAATCATTATGTGTTACACCTGAAACTAATGTAACATTATGTGTTCAACTATACTTCAATTAAAAAAACATAATAGGAGCACCTGGGTGGCTCAGATGGTTAAGCATCTGCCTTTAGCTCGGCATGATCTCAGGGTCCTGGGATTGAGCCCCATATTGGGCTTCTGGCTCAGCGAGGAGTCTGCTTCTCCCTCTCCCTCTGCCTCTCTCCCCTGCTCATATTCCCTCTCTCTCTCTCTCTGTCATATGAATAAAAAAAAAATAACAAAAACCCCCATAATAAATGTAGCATATTGTACTGTTGATTACAATTATTTATTCCTTCACTTCTTATAGGTGAAGTATATTTCCTCCTCCATGTTATTTCTGAGCAGAATCTTTTAGAAGCATTGCAAGTTTCCACTAGACCTCTTATTCCTTCACCTTCTGTTATAAGAAGAGCATTTTTCAAATATACAGTGTATCCTCAGCCTGGGTTCTAGAATAAGACGATGGAGCAGACTTGAATCTGACTCAAGGCATAGAGCAGAGACACACAAACTGAGCTACTTCCACCAGCATAAAATAAGAGCAGAGAAATAAATATTTGTTGTTGTAAGTCACTGAGGTCTTGAGGTTCTTATGCAGTATAATACCATTTCTGTTGCCAGTTTCTGCATTTGTCAGTTTTGCCGCAGTCACAAAGAATCCCAAAGTCATAGTGGCTTAAAACAACAAACATTTATTTCTCAGTCATGGGTCTTCAGGTTGCCTGTGGCTCTGCTTGGCTTTATGTGGCCATATGGCATTTCAGTCTCTGATCCAGGTTGAAGGAGCAGCTCCTATTTGGGATGTGCTGTTCTCAGAGCAGAAGCCAAGAATACAAAAGCCTGAACCAAATTGTGTAGGTGCATTTCAAGCTTCCATAAAGATACAGTGTATGTCACATCTTCTCATACTCCATTTGCCACATCGCCACGCCTGGCAATGGGGCAGGGAAATATACTCCATCTACTGGGAGGCCCTGGAAGTCACATGTCAAAGAATGGGAACATTTAGTTGGGAACATAATACAACTGACCACAGTAGACTTTCCACACATGTTAGATTTCTTCTGCCTTCAGGACTTCTGTTTCTTTTATTTTTTTTAAATTGTGTTTTATTTTATTGAAATTCAATTAATTAACATGTAGTGTATTGTTAGTTTCAGAGGTAGAGTTCAGTGATTCGTCAGTTGTGTATAAACCCAGTGCTCATTACATCATGTGCTCTCCTTAATGCCCATCAAGGAGCTACCCCATTCCGCCACCTTCCTCCCCTCCAGCAACCCTCACTTTGTTTCCTAAGATTAGGAGTCTATCTTAACAGGGTGATGGACACTGGGGATGGTATGTGTTGTAATGAGCACTGGGTATTATATAAGACTGATGAATCACAGACCTGTGCCCCTGAAACAAATAATACATTATATGTTAATTAATTTAAAAGATTAAATTTAAAAAAAGAGTCTCCTATGGTTGGTCTCCCTCTCTAATTTCATCTTATTTTATTTTTCCCTCCCTTCCCCTATGATCCTTTGTTTTGTTTCTTAAATTCCACATATGAGTGAAATCATATAATAATTGACTTTCTCTGATTGACTTATTTCGCTTAGAATAATATCTTCTAGTTGCATCCACGTTGTTGCAAATGTAAGATTTCATTTTTTTGATGGCTGAGTAGTATTCGATTATATACACACACACACACACACACACACACACACACACACACCACATCTCCTTTATCCATTCGTCCATCAGTGGACATCTGGGCTCTCTCCATAGTTTGGCTATTGTGGACATTGCTGCTCTAAACATTGGAGTGCAGATGCCCCTTCGGATCACTACCTTTGTATCTTTTGGGTAAATACCTAGTAGTACAATTGCTGGGTCAACTCAACTTTTTGAGGAACCTCCATACTGTTTTCTAGAGTGGCTGTACCAGCTTGCATTCCCACTAGCAGTGTAAGAGGGTTCCCTTTTCTCTGCATGCTTGCCAACATTTGTTTCCTGACTTACTAATTTTAGCCATTCTGACTGGTGTGAGGTGGTATCTCATTGTGGTTTTGATTTTTATTTCCCTGATGCCAAGTGATGTTGAGCATTTTTTCATGTGTCTGTTAGCCATTTGTATGTCTTCGTTGGAGAAATGTCTGTTCATGTCTTCTGCCCATTTCTTGACTGGGTTATTTGTTTTTTGGGTATTGGGTTTGGTAAGTTCTTTATAGATTTTGGCTATGAGCCCTTTATCTAATAAGACATTTGCAAGTATCTTTTTCCATTCTGTAGGTTCTTTTGGTTTTGTTGACTGTTTCCTTTGCTGTGCAAAAGCTTTTTATCTTGATGAAGTCCTAATAGTTCATTTTGCTTTGTTTCCCTTGACTTTGGAGATGTGTCTAGCAAGAAGTTGCGGCAGCCAAGGTCAAAGAGGTTGCTGCCTGTGTTCTCCTCTGGGATTTTGATGGATTCCTGTCTCACATTTAGGTCTTTCATCCATTTTGAGTTTATCTTTGTGTGTGGTGTAAGACAATGGTCCAGTTTCATTCTTCTGCATGTGGCTGTCCAGTTTTCCCAACACCATCTGTTGAAGACATTGTCTTTTTTCCATTGGATATTCTTTCCTGCTTTGTCAAAGATTAGTTGAACCATAGAGTTGAGGCTCTATTTCTGGGTTCTCTATTCTGTTCCACTGAACTATGTGCCAGTATCATACTGTCTTGATGATTACAGCTTTGTAATATAGCTTGATGTCCGAAATTGTGATGCCACCAGCTTAGGTTTTCTTTTCTTTTTTTTTTTAAAGATTATTTATTTATTTATTCGAGAGAGAGAGACAGAGATAGTGAGAGAGAACACGAGCAGGGAGGAGAGGGAGAAGCAGGACCTTGGGATCATGACCTGAGCCAAAGGCAGACGCTTAACCGACTGAACCACCCAGGCGCCCAAGCTTAGGTTTTCCTTTTCAACATTTCTTTGGCTATTTGGGGTCTTTTCTGGTTCTGTTCAGTACTTCTGTTTCCATTGCAGAATTGCTAAGCAGGTATAGGAGACAAATACATCTGGGAAAGGTAATATGAATTTAATTTCACCTAGGGTAGAACTATTAGATAATTTTCTCAGAGTAGATTCTAGCTGAGGATACAATAGCAACAGAAAAGAATAAAGAAAATAGTTAAGTATTAGGAAATGTGCTGGATCCCTGCTGATTGAGTATGAGTCCCAGAAAGCATTGGTGAAAAATTTTCATCTTGAAAGTGTAATTTTATGATGCTGTTAGGTTTCCAGGATTCTAAAAGGAAATGGCTGTGGCAGGACCCTTTCTGTTTGACTAATTGCCTATGCTGATTTTTTTTTATCCCCTCCTCAGTGCTCTAGGAATTTTTATGAGCCTCTTTAAAGTAACTGAGATGCCAGTTAGGATACATGTAACAAACAGGTGATATCTGTAGTCTGGTTGTTGCCCCTGAGTGCAAAGTCCTTTTGGCCACTGGAACTTCTTCTTTGAATTGGCATCCACTGTACTGGGGCATGAAAGCTCATTAAAAAAGTGTTTCATCTATTATATTACCTGCCAAAGTTTCCTTTCCCTACATTTATGTATGTCTATGGGGGTCAGAGTATCTTAGAAGGTGTCTGGGGAGAACTTGAACTTAATCCCACATTTAAATTGATTTTGTGACCTTAATTTATCTTCTCTCTTCTATGTCTCTATTTTCTTGTCACTTTTCAAATGTCTGAGTCTTATTTTAAGCAAACTTGATATAGGAGAAGATGCATTAGCATTCAGATAAATTAGTACCTTCTAAACTTAGTATTGCATCATGAAATTTGAAGGAGAGGTTTAGCCTGTTGAATAGAACTTGAAAGACATGGCTAGTAATAAGTAATAAAAATAGAATTTTTATCCTAGCTACTGAAAATGAAAACTCATTTATGTTATTTCTTTCCTTTGATTCTCATTTTCTCAAAATCTGGCAGGTGGGGGAGAATAACAGCTTTCCTTCTCTTACTGGGATGGATATATATGGTAGATCTGAAAACACTTTGCTTTCAGAAGAAAGGGGCAACAGAAATTTTGTTACTGATATAAGCATAAAGGGGAGTTCTGCTCAGATATGAATAAATTATGTCTTGGATGATGAATTTATTTTTCTGTCCAGCTTTTGAAGGACAGAAGTAGAGGTTTTTGGAAAGTCAGATACACTCTTTTGCCATGAAACATGATTATTGAAAAGATTGCTGTTGTGTGTTTGAAAATAAAGGATGTAAGTGCAGCTTTTGAAGTTTTTGTTTGTTTTTAAAACAGCTGCCAATGTTTGAAGGAGACAAGATACATGATATGATGTGGAACACAGCATAGCAAGTATTTCCCTCCATCCATTAGGGAATGTATTCCTATTTCTTAGCTATGATTTTTCTGGGAGAAGTTTGTTTGCATAGGGAGTTTCCATATTTAAATTCAAAGGACATATTATAGAATTCCTGATATTCAGAGCACTCTTCTGGCTTTGTAGGTAAAATTAAAATGAAGACAAATCTTCTCCCTTCAGTGAACTTATAACTTAGTGAAAGAGACAAGAATTATATAAATTATCATAATACAAAACTATGTGTCCAAGCACAAATATATAAACTTTGCTATCAGCATGCAAAGGAATGAGATGTGAATTCCAGTTGGGAAACTTAACTCTTGTGGAGGAAGTAGCAGTTGCATTCAACAGGTTGAGGTGGAGGGGAGTGGCATTCCATTTGTCTTGAGGAAAGAACATGAACAAAGGCCAGAAGGTAGGAAAATGCAACTCACTTTGGGGAAGCAGGGAATAGTCCTATTTGGCTGAAGTTTTAGCTGTGTTCAAGATGATGAAACTGTGAAGGAAATTGTGGCCAGATTTATGAAGACCTGGAATGGGATATTAAACATTTTGGGCTTTACACTGAGGGGTGAAGTGGAGCCGAATAGATTTTGAGTATGGTAGTGACATGATCATATCTGTATTTAAGGAGGATAACTAGAAGGACTATGGATGGAGTGAGCAATGAATAAACAGGAGAAGAGATTGGAATTAGGGGAATTAGAAATCTTAATTAGGCTATTTAGAAATTTGGGTGAGATGTGTACACACACACGCACACATGCGTGCGTACACACACACACACATACACACACACACGACTATTACCCAGCCATAAAAAAGGATGAGATCTTGCTATTTGTGACATTATGGATGGACCTAGAGGGTATTATGCTAAGTGAAATAAGTCAGACAGAGAAAGAAAAATACAATATGATTCCATTTATATGTGAAATCTAAAAAACAAGTGAAGAAACAAACAGAAAGCAGAATCAGACTTATAGAGAACAAACTGATAGTTGCCAGTGGGAGGAGGAGGGGAGGATGGGCAAAATGGGTAAAGGGGGAGTGGGAGATACAGGCTTCCAGTTATTGAATGAATAAGTCATGGGAATAAAACGTACAGCATAAGGAATATAGTCAATGATATTGTAATAATGTCATATGGTGACAGATGGTAGCTACACTTGTGATGAGCATGGCATAATGTACAGAGCTGTTGAATCACTATGTTGTATACCTGAAACTAAAGTAACATTGTGTGTCAACTATGCTAAAAAAAAGTTCAGATGAGAGACAATGAGGGCTTAGTCAAGGGCAGTGAGAGAGAATAGGAGGGAATTAACAAATTTGAGAATCATTTTGGAAATGTCATAAATACTGATAAATATTTCATTTGGAAGTTAAATAATTTAATGGCAGATTGGTTTCCAGACTCAAGATACATTTTATCGATAGAATTCAGAAGATCTGGCAACCAGTTGGTTATTCCAGAATAATTTTTATATGGTATTAACAAAATTACAGTAGCAATTATTTTCTTCAGTCTTCTTTGATACCTGGGTATCTGATGTGACCATGAGTTTAAGTTCTAGTACTGTAGGTATGATCTATCGGAGTGTAAAATCTATAGGTTATCTATAAGGAGTATTGAAACTGCTGCTAGCATGTCTGTCTCTTCCTAAAGCTCATATGAGAATGAAAGTAAAAGTACTGGTTTGAGTGGTTATAATAATATCTTGATTGTACAACTTTATATTTTCAAAAAATTTTCATTCTCTCATCATATCCCATTCTTTCAACAATGCTCACACAATAAATATTATATATTATACATTTTACAAGTTTGGGGCAACTGAGAAACAGTAAGATTTAAGGGAAATTTCAAAGGTCACACAGTTATCTAGTACCAGAGAAAGGAAAAGAGTACATAACTTGGACTATTAGCTACTATATATACACCAACATCACTCTGCTTTTACTAGTTTTCCTTTTGTCTTACCTAGTTTTAGTAAAATAAATATGTATAGATATCCCAGATAACTCCTCCATTGTCTCTAATTCATTTAAATAGCAAGAGCATATCAATAGTGTATTTCATGGAATTTTTTTAACTTAAAATTTTTTTTTACCAATAATTTGCAGCCTTACCTTTAGATGGAATTTTGCATTTATATTAAAAATCTTGTGTACTAATTAGGAATGTGAAACTTTCAATCAGATTTGAGTCTCATCCTTTTTTATTTGTGGAATAAGTGTCAGTCTTCATATCAATTGGCATTATATTTTGCTATAATATTCTTGTTGTGTTCTTGTTGGAATCACAATTCTAGGCATTTCATGGCCTCATCTTAAGTCTATCATCCCTTGCCTTTAGATGAGAATTTATGGGTTGTTTTAGGTTTGTGATCCTTTTTACTCTGTGTTGAGAGGATTCTTCCCCCTTGCACTGTTTCGCTTTATTTCCCTCTTTTTTTTCTGTATTTGTATGTTTTAAAGCCCTAAGACCTTGTTTTCTTTCTTTTTTAGTATCTTTTCCCCATGTGCACTTGTACATTTCCTGGTTTCATTTTGGTCTGGGATCAGAAATACTACCAGATACTTCCAGGATATCTGAGTGTGAAGTTGCACACATGCTTATTTTATGTCTCTGTGACTAGCTAACCTAACAATGTGGTGTTTCCAGTGAGTTTTTCTTCTGTTATGTGGAGTGCTTTTGAGTTACTTTTCTCAGGTTGTCTCATTGCTTCCTTGCACATTTTTTCCTTTTTAGATTGCATATGCATTTTGAGGCACTGACTTATTTGGTACTGACATTGAGACATCGATTTTGCTCACAGTAACCCCAGGCTCATTCCCTTCCTCTGGACGAAGTTTATTCAGGCACACTTGGACAAGTGTATTTTCAGATACTTTTATTATTTTCCTTTATTTATCACCAGTGATTTGCCTTCATTTACTTGAGTCTTGTGTACTTGTGAGTAAGCAGGCTCTAAGGCTTAAAGCCAGAAGTCCTCAAATTTTCTTTGTTCATGGTGCCTTTAGTGTGTCAGTAATTTTTTCACAGTGACTTTGGTACAAGGGAAATACCTAACAGTTTACTTTAGTACATAGTTGGGATCAAACAATTTAAGTGTTTATGTACTACAATCTTAGTAGCTGTTTGAAAAAAATACAGGTAAATTGAAAGTAAAAAAATCCACAACTTTAATTTCATTTTTAAATAATCACAATTGCTAATGAGATGTTTGTGCCTTTTGGGGACTGTACAACTTTTTCAAACACTGAAAACAGATTGGACATTGCCTTCCTCATTTTCTGTTCCATATTGATTTTGGCATAGTTGCTTTTTTATCACTGTAATCACTGAAAACTCAGCTTTGCAAAGATATGAAGCCATAGAAATGAATGTAGTATGATACAAAGTTGAAATTTGTGTTTGTAGTTTGCAGAGTGATCAACAGATGTCATGTATCACTGTGTTTCTCTTGAAAAGTTAACATATCCTGTAGTGTTTCTGTGAGTTCTCTGTGGCATATTGGGGTGTCTTGGTGCAAAATTTAGGAATTATAGCCTTTGGTACTTTCTTTTTTGTCTACCATGGCGGCATGCTTTTCTGGTATATATCAAAGTGTCTGGAAGATGATAGGTACTTGTTAAATTTTGGTTGGTTTTCATTGTCAGTAGGCAAGCAGTTGGTTCACAGAAGTTGGGACAAAAAAGAGAACATATGTACAATCTGCAGTTCTGGAACAAGACATATTTTGAAGCACAGTACTTTGCTGAGTTATGTTTTGCCATGCTTCTTGCTTTCCCCTTGAATGCGTTCTGACGACTGTAAGACACTCATATGGGCTTATCAAAGGCATAGTTCAAAACCTTAATCTCCTCCCATTTGTTTTTAATGTGAGGAACTCATCTTAGACATCTGTTCTAAGAAAAACAATTAGAGAGAAATTATGATGCAGTGGTCTTATTCTGAATGTTATTTTGCAACTTGGCTAGCTCCTGTGCTTTTAAGTTTTAGTAGCATAATAGTCTTATTTCATGGTAAACACTGCGAGGCAAGTGTAGCTTCAAATTTCTTGTCGTTAGTTGACTGAGTCACCTTGCTGTGATTCACCACTGCAGACAACCAAATTGGGAATAAAAATTTAGTGGGTGGATGCAAGGGGTAACATCTGCTTTGCCAGCATTCTACTCACTGAATATACTATTTGTATAGTTCAGGTACTGCAATTAAAAAAAAAAAAGGTAAAACCTAGGCATATGAGATCTCTTTTGAGAAAGTTTTTAGACCTTACAATTCTATTTTCACTTGGCTGGAATTTTTCTTGCTTAAAAAAATTGATTTAATCCTCCCTAGAGTGTTAAGTGCTAACTCAATATTTTGCTAATTATGCAGAAGGAGTACCAGATGGTTTCTGAGGATGACACTGTATGGGTGGGAGCATTAGTGAATGAAGCTGTGGTAAACTTTGTAGCTCCATGATCATCATCATCCATAGCAACAAGTGCTTTTGTGACAGAGGAATAGACAACTAAGTAACATTTTAAGGTAAAAAAATGCAATTAATTCTGAGGAAAGAGTTTAGGTTGTTTGTAAACTGCCATGTAGTAAGAAGGCATTATTTATTTATTTATTTATTTATTTTGGGGGGGTTTATTAATATTATAAGGGTGTATAGCTTTGAAAGATAGTGAATTAAGGGCAACTTTTATTTTTTTATTAACATATATTATTTGTTTTAGGGGCAGAGGTATTTATGTATGTATATATTTCTTTGGAAAATAAATTTTTTCCCTTACTCTCCTTTTCTCTTTGTCCTGACAATCATCTCAAATTGTTACCTTATTATTACTATTTTTTTATTTAACAGAATCAGAATCTTAACTTAGATAAATTTTTTTTCTGGGTTTCATTATCTTTGCCTTCAGTTAGCCTGCAAGAAGAATTGCTTACTTATCCCTACCTCCTGATCAGTTTACCTATACTGGAAAATGGAGAATTAAAAGTAATTCCTACACCAGAAATGTCTCTGTGCTGTACCTTAAATCCAAGGGGATGGTGGTACTAGTCTCCAAGATGTAACAATGTATAACAACAAATATGACAACATGTAAATTCAGAATAACCTACCCTACAAGAGTATCTTAGGTGGAAACAAGAGCCAGGGTGTTAATAATAATAATTTACCATAGAAAGATGAGTTCTTATTAAAATGGACTTTGGTTAGTAAATTGATACACATCAGAATATTTCTTTTCATCAAGTAGATTAAATTGTTTTTTGCTTTTTAAAATGTGGTATAGTAAAAAAAATTACTGAAGTCTTTGTACCAAGATACTGTGTAGATTTATAAAAGGAAAGAGAAAATACAGGTTTTTACCCTTAAAAGATTTATAGTCTGAAGAAATGCATATTGAAACAATTGAAGAGTTGCTCCATTCGCGTAGGCCAGGGTCAGGTGCTTAATTAATATATGCTGAAGGAAAAAATACAGTTGTACATAGGATTAAGAGAAATAAGGCCATTACTCCAACTAGGTCAGAATAGATTTTTGTTGATTTGAAGAAACAAGTAAGTAACTACCTGTAGGTTTAAATGTGAATTCAGGAGCTTATAGTCTGTAAAGCCCGTGAACAAATGGTACAGAACCATGTTGTCATCTACCAATTTGTGAAATAACAGCTTCTAAATTTTAAGAGAGGCAACATCTTTCTTTCTCAGATGTCATTCATTTCTGTTTATTCTGATATGACATGAGATTGGTAAATCATTTATAGTCTCCATGATTGTATACAAAATGAGGTCTGTATGTAGTTGAATGAACTTAAAGACAGACATGAGATTAACTGAAATGAAAAAAACATTCATAAAAGCCATGGGAAAGTTAGATTCAAGGATATTAAAATGATCTGTGGTATTTCCATGTTCACTGAGTTGGGTTTACAGAGAAAGGGATAAGTTTAAGTGAAGATCTGCTTGATTCAACCCATTTTGCCACAACCATTTTACTTTTTCATAAATGGCCAAATACTCATGGCATCTGCAAAGAGTATGTATGCCAAAAGGTGGGCAGAGTCACCTGGAAGAAAGAATTGTTTATTGCTCAAGTATGCTTATTTAAAATAAACTAAAAATTATGAAAAATTATGAAAAGAGGGAGTATATGTTTAGTGGATCTGTCTGGGCATAATCATGACTTGTTCTCCTGTCATTTAAATGATCTGGTTCTATAGTGTTTACTCTGCTATTCATTAGCACAAGATAATACTTCTCATCTTTGTTTTGTCTCTGTAAATGGTACACAGGATAACATATCTTAAAGATATAGTCTTGCCAGGTAATCTTTATATCTTATTACTATTTATAAGATTAGATATTTGTTATGTGTCAGGGACTGAGAGTACTTTTGGGAAACTCAATTCCAAAATAAATTCATTTACTCGAATAGGTCATATGTATATATGGTAAAAATTTCTGAAGGTACAGAAAGTGCAGAGAAAAAGGAGATGTACTTACTTCCTGCAAGTTCCTCAGTTTCTCAGGTTCCTTTCCTGAAAGCCATGTCTATTACCAGTTTTTTATGTATCCATGTAGAGCTATACTATGAAATGCTTTCTTAACACAAATGGTATATTGTATACGTATTTGCCTGTGTCTTGCTTTTTTCATTTCCACAACATATATATTGAGGATATACCTATTAGGACATTAAGAGCTTTCTCATTCCTTTTAAATGACTACATAATATTCAGTGTTTGAGTATATTATAATTTATTTAACCCCTCCTCATTAAAAGACTCTTTGGTTGGTTTTAATCTTTTGCTACTACTAACAAAAAATATTGCATTGAATATCCTTGTAGTCTTCTTTGTGTTCATGTACAAATATATCTGTAAGACTAATTCCTAGAAATGGAATTGTGGGTTAAAGGTTATATGCAAATTAAAATTAAAATTTAAAGTTATTATCAAATTGCCTTTCATAGCTGCTGTGCCAATTTGTATTCCTAACGGTAATGTTTGAGAGCGCTTCTTTCTCCATACCCTTGACCATACAGATGAAAACTGGTATCTCATAGTTTTATTTTGTATTTTTATCATTTTCTTCAGATTATTTATGTTTAAATGTCAGTGATTTAAGAAAGTAATTGTTTTTAACCTTTGTATTATAGAATATTGTATCCAAGGAGAAAGGTGAACAAAACAAAGATGTTTTATCATGAAGTAAATATCTGTAAATCACCACCCAGGTTAAGAAATAGAATGTTTCTAGCATTCCTAAAGTTCTTCTTGCTCCTTTACCAACAACTACTCCCTTTCCTCCTCCAAAGGTAAAGTTGTCACTATCTCTTTCTTATGGCCATCACTTCTTTTTTTCCCCAAGTTTTTATTTAAATTCCAATTAGTTAACATACAGGTGGTTTCAGGTGTAGAATTTAGTGATTCATCACTTACATACAATACATGGTGCTCATCACAAGTGTCCTCCTTAATATCGATCACCAATTTAACCTGTCCCTCCTGTTCATCTCCCCTCCAGCAACCCTCAGTTTATTCTCTATAGTTCAGAATCCATTTCCTGGTTTGCCTCTCTCTTCTACCCGCCCCCCGCCCCCCCGCCACTCCATGTTCATCTGTTTTGTTTCTTCTTTATAGTTTCTTGTCCAGAGCACACATCCCTAAACAATAGTTTGGTTTGCTTATTTTTCTATAAGTTATATAAATGGAATCATGCATTATATATCCATTTATGTTTGTATCCTTTCATATTACATTTGTGAGATCCATCCTTGTTATTTTATATAGCAATAATTTGCTCATTTCATTGTTCTACAGTATTCCATTGTATGACTATATCACGGCTTACCCATCCTATTGTTGACAGACATTTCCAGTTTGGGGCTAATATGAATAATGCTACTATAAGCATTCTTCTACACTTGGCTGGATTTCTGTTGGATAAATACTTAGAAGTGGAATTGCTGGATCAGAGGATATGGTATTTGATCTACATTAGATAATGCCAACCTGTTTTACAAGTCTTTCTAATTTATACTTCCACCAGCAGTTCATAAGAGTTCCTGCTATCATGTGCCTTTGCCCAGTATTGCGATTATCAATTTTTATAGTTTTTACTTTGATGCTGGTGGGTATGATATAACATCTCATTATGATTTTAATATGCATTTCTGTAAATATTAATGAAGTCTAGCACATTTTCATGTTTATTGGCCATTTGAAATCCTCTTTTGTGGTTTCTTTTTCATTTTTATTTTTTTGGTCTAGTTTTCTATTCAATTGCTTATCTTTTTCTTATTGATTTGTAGACATTCTTAATTTATTTTGGGTACAAACCAGTTTATATGTTGCTTTAATTTGGGTTCCAGCAAAACCAGAGCCCATGATAAGGATGAAGGTACAGATAGTTTTTTTTTTTTAATTAAAGATTTTATTTATTTGAGAGAGAGAGCAGAATGAGAGAGAGCGTGAGAGCATGAGCGTGGGGAAGTGCAGAGGGAGAGGCAGAAGCCGACTCCCCACTGAGCAGGGAGCCTGTTGTGGGGCTCTATCCCAGGACCCTGGGATCATGACCCAAGCCGAAGGCAGATGCTTAACTGACTGAACCACCCAGGTGTCCCCAGATAGCTTTTTGGGAGTGATTCTAGGAAGTAGAAGAGAAGGAGTGGTGACAGTGAGGCTTGGAAGAAGGAAAAGCCATTATTAAGGTCACCACTGTAGGCATCGGGGAAATGATTGCTCTAGGACCTCTGAGAAGAGCATAAAACATCTTCCTGAAGGAAGGGTGTCTGGACCGCACTTATTCAATGTGGTTGAGAGTTCCTTTTAGAAACATTTATTTCCCCAACTTCTAAGCTGTGCTTGGGCTGGGCAGAATGTACTCTCATAACCTTTAGAGAAGGTCTAAAGCAGAAGGTGGCAGAATGCTCAGTGACACTTAAGATGAAATACCTGCCAGAAGCAGTTAAGTTTGGGCTCACATGGAACTGTCTATTGTAGCTCTGGCTAAAATCAGAAATGGGCCAGGGAACTCTTAAACAGGGGCACCAATGATGCCCTTTGTATCTTTTAAATATCTTTCCCCATATTTGAGGTGACTTTTACTCTCTTAATAGTGTCTTTTGTGAACAGAAATGCTTACTATTTATGTAATCAAATTTATCTACCTTTTCTATTTTGCTAATATTTTAATCTCTTAAGACATCTTACCCTGAATTCATGAGGATGTTCTTAACTTTTTTTTTTTTTTTGAATAGTATGTTTTGTTTGAGAAGGTAGTAGAAGGTATAGATAATTTCTCCAGGAAAATAACACATGATTATGTGCAACTTTGAGGTGTTCATGGAACCTTTGAAACCTTTCCTTGGAATCCCTAGAGGTTCATTGATCTGAGGTTAGGAATTTCTCGTTGTTGTTTTACCTTTCAAATTTAGATCTATAGACCACCTGGAACTAATTTTTGTATGATGTGAGGTAGGGGTCAAGTTTTATTTTATTTTTCCATGTGGATGTGTGATTGATCCAGCACCGTTTGTTGAAAAAGCAAACAAAATCAACTCCATCCATTCCCCACTGCTTAGTAGTGCCAACTTATAATTTTGTTGTAAATCAAGTACCTATATCTGCGTAGTTTTTTTTTTTTTTTTCTTTTTCTGGGCTCTTGATTCTGTTCCTAAGGAGTGTTTTTCCCCTTGAGCCAGTTTCTCTCTGCCTTAATTACTACTGCTTTTTTTTCTCTCTCTCTCTCTTTTTTAAAAATTATGTTAATCACCATACAACTACTGCTTTACAATAAGTCTTGATATATGTAGAGCAAGTCTGTCCTTTGTGTTCTTCAAGATTTTCTTGGCTTTTCTTGGACATTTGGATTTTCATATAAACTTCAGAATCAATTTAGCAAGTTACACGCACACACACACACGCACATATTCACATGCACCAAACTGTTGAAATTATTATTGGAATTGCATTGATTTTATAGATTAATATGGGGAGATTTGCTTCATTATAATTTTGAGTCTTCTAATCCATGAGCATAGTGGAACCCTCCACTTATTCTTTTAACCTATTCTCAAAAATGTTTTATAGTTTACTGCAATGAGGTCTTGCATTTCTTTCATTAAAAGTTTTGCTTAGATATTTGATATTTGTAATGGTTTTATGTAAATGGTATTTATAAATTCTGTTTTGTTTGGGGTTGTATATAGAAATACAGTGTACCTTTGGGTTCCTGGGTGGCTCAGTCGGTTGTGTCTGCTTTTGGCTCAGGTCATGATCCCAGGGTTCTGGGATCAAGCCCCGCATCAGGCTCCCTGCTCAGTGGGGAGCCTGCATCTCTCTCTGCCTGCCACTCCCCCTGCTTGTACTCTCTCTCTCTCTGTCAAATAAATAAATAAAATCTTAAAAAGAACTAAAATATACTTTTGTGTATAACACCCTTGCATAAAACAAACTTGCTAAATTCACTTATTGATTATAATTGTCTGTAGATATTTTTAAATTTTCTACCTATACAATCATATCATTTCACATAATGAGTTTGATTTCTTCTTTTTTAATCCTTATACCTTGTATTTCTTTTTCTTATTGTATTCTTATTATTATTGTTTAAGGCTTCTAATACAATGTTGAGACTAGAAGTAGTGATGATGGGCATCCTTGTTGTATTCTCTATCTCAAAGGAAAGCTTTCAACATTTTACCATGAAGTGCGATGTATGATATCTGCTTAAAAATAATGTTTATTGTGCAGTAGTTGCAGTTGTTTGGTGCACCATTCTAAATATATCAATTAAGTCAAATTTGCTGATTGTATTATTTAAATCTTAAATATTTTTCCTGATTTTTTAGTCCAGATTATTTTATCATTTATCAAGAGAAGTATTTTAAAATCTTTACTCTGTGAATTTGTCTATTTTGCCTTGTATTTCTGCCAAATTAGCTAAATACTTTGAGACTACGTCATTAGATTCATACAAATTAAGAATCATTACATGATTCTTATAACAATATATGTTTTATATATATAAAAATATGTATTTGGTGGACTGTCTCTTTTATTCTTAACTATTACCTTTATCCCTAGTAATGTTCTTTGCCTTTAAGTCATTCTTGTTTAATAGTATTCGAGTTTTCTTTTGGTAGTGTTTGCATGTTATATTTTTAAAATCTGTTTACTGTTATTTTTTTCTTATTTTCTTATGTTTTATAAGTGTCTCTTATAAACCACATATAAAAAGGATTTTATTTATTTAATTTTAAAAATTCTTTTTATTTTTTAAATTAAAAAAAAAATTTAATTTAAATTCCAGTTAGTTAACATACAGTGTAATATTAGTTCCAGGTGTACAATATAGTGATTCAACACTTCCATATTTTATTTAATTTTTTAATTTTTAAATTTTTTTGCATTTTTTAAATTTTATTATGTTATGTTAATCATCATACATTACATCATTAGTTTTTAATGTAGTGTACCATGATTCATTGTTTGCATATAACACCCAGTGCTCCATTCAATATGTGCCCTCTTTAATACCCATCACCAGGCTAACCCATCTCCCCACCCCCTTCCCCTCTAGAACCCTCAGTTTGTTTCTCAGTCCATAGTCTCTCATGGTTCGTCTCCCCCTCCAATTTCCCCCCTGTTCATTTAACACTTCCATATTTTAACCAACTTTTTTTTTTTTTTTTTTTTTAAGATTTTATTTATTTGTGAGAGAGAGAATGAGAGACAGAGAGCATGAGAGTGGGGAGGGTCAGAGGGAGAAGCAGACTCCCTGCTGAGCAGGGAGCCTGATGTGGGACTCGATCCCGGGACTCCAGGAACATGACCTGAGCCGAAGGCAGTCGCTTAACCAACTGAGCCACCCAGGCGCCCCAACACTTCCATATTTTAAAATTGGAGTATTGGTTCATTTACATTTAATCTCTGAACATCCTGTGTGTTGTACTTCCAACTCTGGCATGCCCTGAACTCCAACTGCTTTGCTTTTCTCTTTATCACTTACCATCATCCAAAACACTATTCATATTAGTTGTTTTGCTTATCATTTGCCCCCCATTGGAATGTAAACTCAATGGATGCACGGACTTTTTTTGTCTATTTATTTATGTATTCACATCACTAAGTGGATAGGCATTCCAAAAATTTTGCCAAAATAATGACTCAATGAGTTATATTCCATATGTTCTTTTTGGAGATTTACAAAAATATTAATGTATAAAGAAGTTATACAGATACAAAATTTGTTCAATCAAGAATTTCCCAAGCTCTTACAATCATTGAATCTTACTGAAGTGTAACATCTATTACATCAGGAAGCAAGTGTTCTATAGAATACACTTTGGAAAAGATCCAGAAGATATGATTATTGAAGAAGTATTTCTAGTATTCATAGATTAGAGAGCCATTTAGAAGGTCTCCAGTTGGGGAGGCCGCTAAACTAGTGTTCATCTGGCTTGCTTCCTATTTTTGTAAATAAAGTTTTATTGGAATACAGCCACACCCACTTATTTGTGTATTGTCTGTCTTTTGCTCTATGAAGACAGAGTTGATTAGATGTGACAGAGATCCTATGGACTTCAAAACTTAAATCATTTACTATCCATCCTTTTACAGAAAATATTTGCTGATTCCTCCTAATAATAGTCAAAAAAATTCTTGAGCACTTCCTACTTTGTGGGCTCAACATGTTGCTAGACATTTTTATAGAGATAACCTCATTTAATTATCCTAAAAATCTTTTGAGGTAGGCAATATAATTATTTTTATTTTATAGATGAGGAAACTAAGATGCAGAGAAATTGAATAATTGCCCATGATCACACATTTAATAAGTGACAGAGACAGGGTTTGAACCTAGGTCTGACTCTTAGTCTTTGTTCTTTCTTAGTAAACTAGACTGCTTTCTGGTTCCTATTGTTCTACGGAGTGTGAAATAATGGAATAAATATTAAAGAAGATTAAAAACTCATACTGTGCAATGTAATTGTTATTCTAAGAGGTTAGCTATGCAAGCACAGCTGACTTTATTTTGAGGTTCTTTGTGCTTACAATTCTTGAACATAGCAATAGTAAATATTACATTCTTATAAAAATGTATATTTGCAGAATTGGGGTTTAAATAAGTAATTTCCCAGATATAATTTTGTATTTTTTACACACTCAACTATTTTAAGTTGGTTCTGATATTTAGATATCCATTTGTAATTTAGAAAACATCCTTCTTTCATTCTGATTAGTTTTGCATACAGTCTATCGTAATAGAAAGGATAGATTAAACATTTTAAGGTCAACCATGCCCATGGTAGTAACAGTTGCTACCACTTTTTGAGTGCTTAAGTGCCAGGAGACTGTACTTATTACATATAAAGTCATCTCATTAATCTTAGCAACAAAACTGTGAGGGAGAATACTATTATCACGTGTATTTTATAGATAAGGAAACTGAAATGACTTATCAAGGAAAAGGTAGCTGATTTACCTTACTCTGTACCTTCAGAGGAATATTGCTGATTCAAAGGAAGTTAGGTAATTCTACTGGCTACGTTAAAACTCTATTATATAATAGAGTAGACATACACCACATGAGCATTTTCCCATGCCATTACCTTGGATTCCAAATAAATGTTTTAATTACCATAATAATATTATGTCTTGTTTTGGACTATATTTTACTTAAACTTTCTCCTATTTTTGAATATAGGATATAGAACTCACATTACTAATTAAGGAGGTTTACTTGCATGGTAATTATAGGTAAAAAAAAAAAAAACCCTCTGAATGTTGGTCAAGATAATGACATTTGTGAGTGTGAACTCTGTACAAAATAGTAGAATTGCATACTTTTATCTGCCTCATTTACTTTTTCCAATGAAAGATGTTCAGCATTATGGAAATTTAGAAAAGTCCAAAAAGTAGAAAGAAAAGAAAGAATTTACTTCTATTCTCATACCTGGTTACAATCTTTGTTAACAGCTTAATAGTTCCTCCCGTCTTTTTCTTAAGCATCAGCTTTTATTTTTTTTAAAGTATGTGAATATAATTTATCCTTTTTTTGCTTCATATTATCACATGAGCTTTTATCCAGGATTCTATCGACATGGACTCTACATAAAAAAATTTTTTTTAAAAAATATTTTATTTATTTATTTTGACAGAGAGAGAGAGACAGTGAGAGAGGGAACACAAGCAGGGGGAGTAAGAGAGGGAGAAGCAGTCTTCCCACGGAGCAGGGAGCCCGATATGGGGCTTGATCCCAGGACTCTGGGATCATGACCTGAGCTGAAGGCAGACTCTTAATGACTGAGCCACCCAGGCGCCCCTCTACATAAAAATTTTGATAACCATAAAATATTTATGCTTAGTGAGTGGACTATATTTTACTTAAACTTCCCTTATTTTTATTTTATTTTATTTTATTTTTTAAAGATTTATTTATTTATTTATTTGACAGAGAGAGAGACAGCGAGAGAGGGAACACAAGCAGGAGGAGAGGAAGAGGCAGGTTTCCCGCTGAGCAGGGAGCCTGATGCGGGGCTCGATCCCAGGACCCTGGAATCATGACCTGAGCCGAAGGCAGACGCTTAATGACTGAGCCACCCAGGCGCCCCAAACTTCCCTTATTTTTAGATATAGGTTGCTTCAAATTATTATTGTTGCTGCTATTTTATCTCTTTTTTTTTTTTTGTATTTTATTTTTTTGCGGGGAGAGGTAGAAGTAGAGGGAGAGAGAATCTTAAGCAGGCTCCATGCCCAGTGCAGAGCTGGACATGGGGCTTGATCTTACAAACCTAAGATCATGACCTGAGCTGAAATCAAGAGTCGGACACTTAACTGACTGAGCCACTCAGATGCCCTTCTTTTGCATTTTAAATTATAAAAGTGTAATCATGCTTATATCCAAATTGAAATATGTAAACATGTAAAGTGAAAAGTAAAGATCTTTGTCCCAGTATGAAGAACTTTCTGGGTATTCTTCCAGAATTTGTCTATGCCTGTGTAAGCACATTTCTGTCTACCCTTATTTTACATAAGTAGTATCTATAACCTGTCTCATTGGTTTTGCTCTTTTATGTGATGTTGGGATAAATATATTTGTGCAAAAATTATTTTTGTGTTTATGACTATTTCCTTAAGACACACTCTTAAAAGTAGAGCTGGATCAAAGAGATGGACAATTTGAAGGCTCTTATTAAATTTATACACTGCTGTTTTAGGAAGAGTATATAAATATTACAAAATAAGAATTTATTCTATCATTATAACTTCTACAAAGTGTATGGAAACCTGGCATGTTAATTTCCTAAAAACTTTTTATAAAGGCCCAATCATTTATGATATAAGTAAATAAATATATAATACAGGCATATCACATGTATATCTATATATGTTATGGGTGTAACATATCTATATACATATTTGTGCACATATAATATATATGCACACACTGAATTTGTTTAACCAGGGTGGGTCTGGTCATTTTTCCCACTTTAGACTTAGCATTGTTATTCTTACTCTTACTGATATTAGTTAGGATTATCTTTTTCAGCATCATTTTTTGAGGTTATAACTTGGTTTAAAAAAAGTTGTGTTTGAATCTTATTTAAATCTTTATCTTTAAATTTTTTAAATTTATTTTTTTAAATTAAAAAAAAGTTTTTGTTTAAATTCCAGTTAGTTAACATACAATATAAATTTAGTTTCAGATGTACAATATAGTGATTCAACACTTAGGTACAATACCTGGTGCTTATCACAACAAGTGTACTCCTTAATTCCCATCACCTATTTACCACCCCCCCCACTCACCTCCCATCTGGTGACCATCAGTTTGTTCTCTCTAGTTAAAAGCCTGTAAGGAGGGCACATGTTGTGATGAGCACTGGGTGTTATACATAACTAATGAATCATTGAAACTACATCAAAAACTAATGATGTACTATATATTTATCCATTCGTCAGTCATTGGACACTTGGGCTGTTTCCATAATTTGGCTATTGTAGATAATGCTGCTATAAACACTGAGGTGCATGTATCCCTTTGAATTACTTTTTGTATTTTTTTGGCAAATACCTACTAGTGCAATTGCTAAAGTCAACAACACAAGAAACAACCGGTGTTGGCGAGGATATGGAGAAAGGAGAACCCCCCCATGCTGTTGGTAGGAAGGCAAACTGGTGCAGCCAATCTGGAAAACAGTATGGAGGTTCCTCAAAAAGTTAAAAATAGAACTACCCCTTTAAATTTTTTTAAATAAAAAGCATTTTTTCTGATTATGCAAGAAATAAATGTCAATGTATACAAAAAATCCAGGCAAAAAAGAAGTAAGTAGAGAAAAAGAGAAAGTTTAATTTATAATCTTAATAACCTTTTGCTGCATATCCTTTCTTTTTGTATTTATGCATATATATGTATACATATATATAGATCTCAACAATCATAAATTACATTTTGCAGCATGTGTATTCTTTGTGTTTATATGTATACATACCTATATAATAATTTATATGTTCTTATATTAATGGAAAAATACATATGCTTCCTAAGCCTTCCCTCTCCACACCCCCCTCCAGTGACAATAGGCTGTAGATATCTTCCTTGTTGATAAATATGGATATATGCCACAATTAAATGACTGCATTATACTCTATTTTGTGGTTGTACTCTACTTATTCTAATATTGATGAACCTTTGGTTGTTTCCAGCTACTTGCTAGTATAAACAACACTTCAGTGAACATTTTTGTACATATGCCCTTTACCCACTTGTCCAATAATTTACTTAGGATAAAATAGAAATATAATTTTTGTATCAAAAAACATGTACATTAAATATTTGGATATATTAGAGAGGGCATTTTTTACTTACATGTTTTCATATTGTTTTAAGTTTTTTTCTACAAGTGATATAGCGAATGCAGAATTGTCAAATTGCCCTCCAGATAGTTTGTGCTATATTACATTCTCATCAGTGAATGGGAGTGCCATATTCCTCATGCTTATAAACATTAAATATTAACAATATTTTAAGTTTTTGCTAAAATGTTATTTTGTATTGAGATATTAATTGTATTATGTAGCATTTTAAAAATTGTGATATTGAATACATTTTTTAGTTTATTTGCTCTTTCCATTTTCTCATTTGTAAATATTCCCCTTATTTTTGTGGCCTATTTTTCTTTCTTTCTTTTTTTTTTATTGATTTAGGAGCTTTGAAGACTCTGTTTTGTTACCAAAAGTATACTTGTTTCAGTTTGTGGTTTATATTGTTAATAGTCTTTTGTTAATATAGAAGTTTAAAAATTTTAATGTAGTCAATTTTATTAATCTTTTCCTTGTTTTAATGTTATGCTTAGAAAGATGTTTCTTATCTAAAGATTTATAAATATAGGGGTGCCTGGGTTAAGCATCTGCCTTCGGCTCAGGTCATGATCCCAGGATCCTGGGATTGAGTTCTGCAACCGGCTCCCTGCTCAGCGAGGAGCCTGCTTCTCCCTCTCCTGCTTCCCTTTCTTGTGCTCTCTTTCTCTCTCTGTCAAATAAATAAATAAAATCTATAAAAAAACAAAGCTAATGATCCTCAATTAAAAAAATAAATCTAAAAAAAAAAAAACCAAAGCTAATGATCCTCAATTAAAAAAATAAAGATCACACAAATATAATCTTTATATTATGTAGTTTAAATTTTTAAAAAATATTGTTTTTAGTTTTTACATTCAAAAAATTCATCTGGAATTTAGTATAAAGTGGTAGTGATATAATGCATTTTTTCCCAAATGTCTACCTCTATTTATTGAATAGTTTATGATTTATTGAATAGTTTATTATTTCCCCACTGACTTGAAGTATCACTTATATAATATACTCTTCTATGAACTGTCATTTACTTCTAGATTTTCTGTTGTTCATTTATCTGCCTGTTATTCCTGTGCCAAAAATACATTGTTTTAATTTTTGTACTTGTGTAATATTTACATTAAGCCTTTTATTTTTATATTTTTTTAAAGATTTTATTTATTTATTTGACAAAGACACAGCGAGAGAGGGAACACAGCAGGGGTAGTGCGAGAGGGAGAAGCAGGCTCCCCGCGGAGCAGGGAGCCTGACGCAGGGCTCGATCCTAGGACCCTGGGATCATGACCCGAGCGGAAGGCAGACGCTTTAATGACTGAGCCACCCGGGCGCCCCTACATTAAGCCTTTTAAACCTAAAATATATTTAGGTTATTTTATTCTTGGAAAGAGATCAAACTTCTATATTTAATTTTTGAAATCACCTCAAACATAAATTATTTATTTGATGCAAAAAATAACATCCTTGACCTTAGAATATTTCTCTTTAAGTTTTGTAAGTTTTCATATGGTGTATATGATACACATGATAAAAAATTTCATTTTTTTTTTAGAAGAAAGACTCTTCTGTCCAGTAAAATTGTTCTGGGGAGATGCTCTGAGGTAGAAGATGCAAGGAGACTTTGAATTATAGGCTGATATGTGGACTTGGCATAGTGCCTGTCCCAGAGAACTCTGGTGGTTGAAGCACAGGAGTAGGATCAGAGTACAGAAGTGGTGGGATTTAGAATCTTTTAAAAGAAGCTCTTTTAGCATCCGGACCAATAGGTTTTCAAAGGCCTAGGTTCTGAAATGTAAAGGAATGCTGTTTAAATGAAACAAGGACAGTGCACTAGCTTTGAAACCAGAGATTATGAATTTGAGTGCCAACCCTCCCAACTCACTACCTTTGTGAATATCTAATCCCACTGAGTTTCAGTTTTTTCACTTATAAAATGAGGATAGTAATCCCATCACAAAGTAATTATGAGGGTTTAATGAGAAAATAAATATCAGTTGAACAATGGTTGGCCTATAGAATTTACTTCATAATGCCTGGTCTTCTTTTTTTATTGAGAATTCTGCAGAAACAAGGTTGATGGGGATAAAATTTAAGGCTGGGATTTGAGTCTTGGAGAGCTCTGTGGATTTATTTCATCTCTGCACATTAAAAAAGACAGTGGTTTTTGTCCCAGTGCTAGCATGAGAACATTAATGTAGGAAAATGAGAATTATGTAGTGTGTAGCAGGGTATTTTCCCTATGTACACACACACACACACACACACACACACATACACACAGAGTACTAGCGGTCTCATCATGGATCTCAGAAAAAGAAAGGGAAATTAGGAAAATTCCAGGACAAGAAGATATAGAAATTGGTAATTAACTGGAACTGGGGGAGATGGGAAAGTGCTGGCATTGGAGAAATGTATTTAAAAATCCAGTTATTTACCCCATTTCCATTTTGCAAGGTGCCTTTTATCAAATGAGTTAAGTGGGAGAGCAAAATATCAAAACTGGCATATTAGGAGAGACATGAATGCCAACTATCCCATTCTACAGAGGAAGTAAAAGGAGACATTTATGTTCCTCAAGAATGAACATAAATCCAGTGATTGGAAACTCTGAAAATGAAAGTTCTGTTATCAATTTGTCATATGGTCCTAAGTGAGTTATATATCCATTTCCTTGTCTGTAAACTAGGGTGCATCTCATTCTGGTATCTGTAATATTTTTCATTTAGCAAAAGAGGTAATTTCTGATAGATGCCAGGTGGGATCTTGTCTGGATTTTACAGTGTAATCTTTAAGTTGTTATGAAGAATATGCAGCAAAAGGATAAGGGTCTTTCTACATGATTCTCTTCATTTGCTTCTGTGTTTTTGAGGAGAGTGAGCAGAAGACTTAATAAGGTCTGAGAAGGACTAATCTATAATGTGTGACTGAGCTCCCCATGGGTATGCAGTGTGTAGTTACTGAGTTTGATGACGGGGTAGCGTTGCCAAGGACACGGCTCTCAGGTCATGTATCCTTGAGACATTCTTCTTTAAAACATGGGTGGTTATATTAGCTACCGGGCCATTGGTGTAAGTTGTGACTTGGGCATATTTCAAGGAAAAAGCAAAAATAAGAATACATTTATAGAAGACATTTCCATCTAGCATGTTCATGTCTCTAAACCTTACTAAACCTTTGGGAGCTAGATAATGATATCTCCATTTCCTATGCATATTATATATATATATATATATAATATGTATATATATATATAATATAAAAGATATATATATATATATCTTTTTTTTAAAAAGATTTTTAAAAGATTTTATTTTTAAGTAATCGCTATACCCAGTGTGGGACTTAAACTCACAACCCTGAGATCAAGAGTCACATGCTCTACCAACTGAGCCAGCCAGGTGCCCCTCCTATGTGTATTCTTTATTTCAGAAAAGATTATTTAGCTTTATAATCCATTTTCTTCACCTAACAAATCTCACACAAAATTAATTATTTGTCTCCTTTACTAGATTTCTAACTTCTCTAAGTTACCAACTCTATTTATTTTTGTTTTTTTAGTACTTAACATACTGTGTGGTGCAGAGCAAACAGTAAATGATGAATAACTGATTTATTCTAGGAATCAGGACTCTTAGATAATTAGCCATAGTCACCAGATCTTTATTTTTCTCTTCTTTTAGCATCTCTTCCCCTTCAATTTCTATCATGAACTGAGCAATGCTTAAAAAGTATAAAGTGCTGTATACATGCTATGTAGCAAGTTAAGACCATATTGACTCTGAACTCACATGAATTGTTCTGGTCTGAATCCAGTTGATAATGCAGCTGTTATTTTTATAATCTTATCCTAAGTACATATTTGCACAACAGGCGGTGTCAACTCATCTAAGTAACTTGGTGTTACTTGCCTGATACATTAAATTATAGAGCTCCATTACTGAAGTCATTATTTGTGGTTAAGAGGGAGTGGTACTGAGAATGGTAACAAGAAGAGTTTTTTTAATATGAGTATCAAACTGGACCCTCTTTAGATGTCTTTAAATTTATCTTGATTTAACTATCTAGAAATGCAAAGAACAGTCCTTCCTCCTTCGTCTATTAGTTTACTCCACAGAAAATAGTACGCTGATTTAAAAAAATGTGCGGGCTTAAAAATTAGTACTTTTTGCAAGCTTTTGTTAAATGATTGCTTTTAAAATGTTCTGACACTTTATTTTGTGAGCAGAACTCTGGAGAGAAAACTCAGCAGGGATGGAATCCTTTTCCTTTTTCTGGGTATGATAATGCACTGCAAATGTTGAGACTATTCTAACTATAATATTTATCTTACAATGAATCCAAATTGTCAGTTGCTAGAGATCTGGAATTGTGCTTTATTGTTCTTTATCCCTAGAGGTTCCAATTCATGTTATGCATCCTGTGGGCTCTCAGAAATGTTAATTGAATTGCTGGAGAATTGCTTGTATCATTCTCAAATTAAAAAAAAAAAAGTACAACATCCTGCAATAACTAAGACTTAATTTTTAAGTTAAATTCCCTTGTCTAGCTTCTAATTCTCCTTACATTTGAGAAAATATTTTATTTTATTTTATTTTAAAAAGAGATTTTATTTATTCATTTGAAAGAGAGAGAGTGAGTGAGAGAGAGATAATGACCAGGGGGAGGGGGGAGAAGCAGACACCCCTGCTGAGCAGGGAGCTGATGCGGGGCTTGATCCCAGGACTCTGGGATCATGACCTGAGCTGAAGGCAGTAACCTAACCAACTGAACCACCCAGGCACCCCAAAAATATTTTATTTTTTAAAAACAGGAATTCCAAAATCATTGAGAATCTTTTCCATAAGATAAAACGTTTAATAGAGTTACAAGATTTTTGTTTATACACAAAAGTTTTTGTGAGCTTACCCACATTTAACACAGTTGCCCATTAGTCCAGCAGTAACTGAATTTTAGTGTGCATAGGAATTACCTGGGGGCTATGCTTTAAAATAGATTCCTAGGCCATACTCTCAGAATTGTGGAATCAATAGGTTTGGGTGGGACCCAACAATCTTTTTTAAAAAATTAATTTTAATAAGCATCCCAGGTGGTTTTGATATAGGGAGTCTGAGGATTATGGTTTGATAATCATTTTTTTCTCCAGCCTACTCACACAAGTCTTTCCCTGTCTTCTGTTATTAAACTGATACCATGTATGTCTGAAACTAGACAGGCCACAAGAAAAAAAAAAGATATATTAAAGAACGCAATAATATATGTTATTTCCAAGAAGGATATTTTGCTAAGAAAAACATGGGATGTGAAAGAAGTCATGAAAGAGAACAAGTTTACTAAGTGAAAAGTTCTAAAATATATTCTGAATGTCTTTTTGGCCCACTGCTTATTTTTTGTTTGATTCTGGTCAAATGACCTTGCTGCCTTATGTTGTGTTTATGAATTTTTTTTATAGTCAAGACTTCAAAATACAAGAGTTTTGGGGATTAAGTTACACGGTGATTTTATAAATAGGTTTTGGAAGTTTGTGGTCTATATTTTTGTCTTGGTTCATAGCAGTAAGCTGCTTTTGTAAAGTATAAGACATGCACGCTTCTTCTAAATAATCTCATTCATTTTTCATGTAGACACAATTTTTATACTGATTATCCTTGTTCACAGATAGATCTTCTTGAATTGTTATTTCAGGAGAGCAGTAAGTGTTGGCAGTTGTGAAAACATGTCAAACTTAGGCAATTTTACCTCTGATTATCTGTTCTGCTGCACATGTTGGTAGAGGTGAACTGGTGGGCCTAGAAAATGCAGCATTAATTTCTCTTCTTCTGACCCAGAAATACCTTAATCTGACCATTTACAATGTGTTGAAATAGGTTTAGGAAATGTTACATTAAAGTGTAAGCATATACTTCCCAGTGGATGTGGATAAAATGTAAAATTGTAAAATCTTAGAGTGGTAGGGACTTTCAGAGGAGAACTGGTGTAGTAGTTCTTGAATACCATCTACAGCGAGGCTGGCTTTAACAATCACCTGTAGAGCTTTTAAAAAGTGGAGACTCCAGGCCCACTCAAGGAGATTCTCATTTAGTAAGTCTGCAGCAGGGCCCAGAAATTCAAACTTTCTAAAAGCTTTCTAGGCAATTATAATCAACTAAGTCTCATTGTAGGAATTCTTTCTCCAATATCGCCGGTAAAGGGTCACCCAGCTTTCACTTTGACAACTCCAGCACCAGATTTCTATTTTGTGGGGCAACTTATTCCATTGCTTTTCTTTTCCTTTTCATTTTTTTGGTTTAATTTTTAAATTTAAATTCTAGTTAACATATAGTGTAATATTTGTTTCAGGAGTAGAATTTAGTGATTCATCATGTAACACCCAGCGCTCATCACAACACATGCCCTCCTTAATACCCATCATCTCTTTAACCCATCTCCCTGCCCACCTCCCTCCAGAAATCCTCATTTTGTTCTCTAGTTGAGAGTCTGTATTATGGTTTGCTGCTCTCTTTTTTCCCCCCTATGTTCATCTGTTTCATTTCTTAAATTCCACATTTGAGTGAAATCATATGCTATTTGTCTATGACTGACTTATTTCACTTAGCATAATATACTCTAGCTCCATCCACGTCATTGCAAATGGCAAGATTTCATTCTTTTTTGATGCCTAAGTAATATTCTATTGTGTATGTGTGTATATATATATATATATATATATATATATATATATATATATATATACATATACAACTTCTTCTTTATCCATTCATCAGTTGATAGACATTCGGGCTCTTTCCATAATTTGGCAATTGTTGATAATGCTGTTATAAACATTGGGGTGCATGTGTCCCTTTGAATCAGTATTTTTGTATCCTTTGGGTAAATAACTAGTAATGTAATTGCTGGGTCATAGGGTAGTTCTATTTAGAACTTTTTGAGGCACCTCCATACGGTTTTCCAGAGTGGCTGTACCAGTTTGCATTCCCACCAACAGTATAAGAGGATTCCCCTTTCTCTGCATCCTCACCAACATCTGTTGTTTCCTGTGTTGTTAATTTTAGCCATTCTAACAGGTGTGAGATAGTATCTCATTGTAGTTTTGATTTGTATTTCCCTGTTGATGAGTGATGCTGAGCATCTTTTCATGTGTCTGTTAGCCATCTGGATGTTTTCTTTGGAAAGATGTCTATTCATATCTTCTGCCCATTTCTTAACTGGATTATTTGTTTTTTGGGTGTTGAGTTTGATAAGTTCTTTATAGATTTTGGATACTAACCCTTTATCAGATATGCCATTTGCAAATATCTTCTCTCATTCTGAAGGTTGCCTTTTAATTTTGATTGTTTCCTTCACCGTGCAGAAGCTTTTTATATTGATGAAATCCCAGTAGTTCATTTTTCCTTTTGTTTCCCTTGCCTCCAGAGACATGGATAGTAAGAAACTATAGCCGATGCCAAAGAGGTTGATGCCTGTGTTCTCCTCTAGGATTTTGATGGTTTTCTGTCTCACATTTAGGTCTTTCATCCATTTTGAATTTATTTTTGTGTATGGTATAAGAAAGTGGTCCAATTAGATTCTTCTGTATGTTGCTGTCCAGTTTTCCCAATACCATAGCTTCTAAAGATTTGTCTGGACTGAGCTAAAATCCACCACATTTTAATTCTCACCCACTAGTATTGTTCTTGCTTTTGGGAAGAAGAAAGATAAACTAACCTGTAATCAGCATTTACCATATTACACTCACTGTGCTAGATACTACCTCTTTGTTGGCTTGAAAATATTAAACTGGATACAATGGAATCTTATTCAGCCATCAGAAAGGATGAATACCCACCATTTGCATCGACATAGGTGGAACTAGAGGGGATTATGCTAAGTGAAATAAGCCAAGCAGAGGAAGACAATTATCATATGGTTTCACTCATATGTGGAACATAAGCAATAGCATGGAGGACCATAGGGAAAGGGAGGGAAATCTGAAGGCGGAGAAATCAGAGAGGGAGACGAACCATGAGAGACTAAGGACCCTGGGAAACAAGCTGAGGGTTTCAGGGGGGAGGGGAGAAGCAGAGGGGGTAACAGGGTGATGGGTATTAAGGAGGGCATGTGTTGTGCACTGGGTGTTATATGTAATTAATGCATCATTGAACATTACATCAAAAACTAATGATGTACTATACAGTGGCTAACTGAACATAATAATAAAAGAATGTTGTAGGTCAAGCAGGAAAAATTAGTCATTTTATTAATTCTTGCCCCTTGAGTATAGTGTCTAACACTTTGTGACGAAATGGGAAGTATACATTTCTTGAGGAAAGTCACATGTATGACTGAGTTATAAGCTAAACTATCTAATTTTTTTCTTAGAACCTCATTTTTACTTGAAAGAATGGCCAAAAGACACACAGTGGTTATTCAGATAGCTGCTTGGCAGACATAGTCTCAAAAATAAACAAAGTGAACCAGCTGGCCATTTTAAGAAAAGCAACTGACATTGCTGTCAATAATAAAATTTGAGCTTTCAAGAGAAAATTAATAGTTTGGAAAACTTGTATCTACCATCATGAGCTTGATGACTTCCCAATAGTTAAAAACTTTTCTGATAAGATTGTTGATGATATTAACAAATGTGATTTTTAAAAAATTGAATAATCATATATGTCAATGCTTTGAAAATCTGTACAACTCAGTGAACTGATATTTCCAAATGAACCAATGCATGAGGCTACAGAATCGTGCAGGGGTAAAAGATGCATTTAATAAAGATCAGTGGGTTTTAGAAGTAACAGAATACAAAAAGTTCATTGATACTCAGTTTTCAGATTTCATATTGCAATTAACCTTTGAGAAACTATTACTTGTCAAGTTTTGATGTAAAAAAAGAATAGCTACAATTACCTGGAAAGGTGATTGAAACACTCTTCCTCTTTCCAACTTTGTATCTATGTGAAGATAGATATTTTCCACATACTTTCACCAAACCATCACAGTGGACTGAATGCAGTAGTACTTATGAGAGTCCAGTTGTCTTTATTAAACCAGGCATTTAAGAGATTTGCAAAAATACAAAACAATTCCAGCCTTCTAATTTTTTTTTATTTTGGCAAATATGCTTGTATTTTAAAAGTATGTTATTTATGTTACTATGAAATAGGCTTATCATCAAATGATTATTATTTAATAATTTATTTTATTTTAAATGAATAACTGATTTTTTCCCTCAGATTTAGTTTCTAATACAATAAATATTGATAAATGTGACCGTAACCCTTTGGGATTTTCAATAATTTTTAGAAATGTAAAGGAGTCTTAGACCAAAGAGTTTGAGAACCACTGGGATAGATGGTCTCTAAAGTTCATTCCAACTAACCATCTTTAGAGCATGCAACCATTCTAATGTAACATGGTTTCTGTAAGATTTCTTAGCCATTCTCTTCTGAATGCTTGTCAATGTCCCTTCTAAATTGTAGCTCTCAATACTGAAATCATATTGAAGATGTAGATTGAACAGCAAAGAATACATGAATAGGCTACTAGAAGTAGCGTTCAATAATAACTATCTTTGGAAATCTTTAAGAAAAGGGGAAATTCCTGTTTCTTTGAGGAAATAAGTCCTTGTTCCAGGAAAGCAGAGTGTTGAACTAGGTAGCATTTTAAGTTGTCCTCCTTGACACCTCAGAAATACTCTTACTTTTGCATTAGAAGATATAAATGTCAGTAACTAAACCCTCATTTTACATTCACTATTGTGATGTTCTTTATTAGCATTTGCATTGAAAAAAATTGGGCATTAGCTTGGTATCAGTTCCTTCGAAAGTTGAATTTTACATTTCACTTTTATAGTTAATTCAAATTCTATGTAATTTAGTATAATTAAGAAGAAAAGGAAAGATAAGAATTATGGAGTTCAAGAAATATGGCTTTAGCCTACAAATGCTATCTATAAACAGCAAAAGTGATAATAATAGTAAAGAAGTTTTTACATTTAAAAAAAAATGATGCAGTTTAGGGGAGAATAGCAGTTATAATGAAAAATAAAATCTCCAGGAAAACTTATTTGAATTGGCATATAGGATATTTTTTAATGCCTCTCAAATATTTATTTATTTATTTAAAATTTTATTTATTTATTTATTTAAGAGAGAGAGAGAGAGAGAGAGAGAAAGAAAGAGAGTGTACGCATTGGAGTGGGGGAAAAGGCAGGAGAAGGAGAAGCAGACTCCCTGCTAAGCAGGGAGCCCACCTTGGGGCTCTATCCCAGGACTCTGAGACTATGACCTGATCTGAAGGCAGATGCTTAACTGACTGAGCCACCCAGGAGCCCCCTCACTAATTTTTATTTTGATGTATGAAAGATCAGGCACTGATATCTTTTCAAGTTAGTTGAGAAAATAAATGCTTTAAAGGGAGTTGTTTTAACTCAGTGCCTCATTATGTATGACATTATTAAATCAATGATTCCGTATGTTAAAAAAAATTAATCTTTGACCTGAGTTTTAAATATGCAGTAGCTATAATTTAATGTAAAGATGAACAAAATTTTGTTACAGGTGTTTTTGGAAGCACTTCCGTACTTAAAAAAAGTACCTCAGAATCATTGTCTCTCAGGGTTGGAAGGTCATTTAATCCAACCACCCATTTGATGCTTGAAACTTCTTGCTAAATCAAATAATAATAATAATAATTAAAAAAGGATGGGAATAAAAAAAGAAATGGGTGTGGCTTAGAGACAGCTTTAAGCAAGATTTAAAAAATCTAGTTTGAAAGCTCTTAGAGTGTAATTATACAGGGAGGTGGCAGTGTTTTTATTTGCTATTTACTTTTGATCTATTACCTTTTTTTGGTAGAGTGAGACATGCTTTTGTGAAAATGTTTATGGTTTCTTGACTTGATGTCAAAAGACTTGTTTGAAGTTGCCTTGTAATTCAGAGGTTTTTCTTTTTGTAACTAGTATTAGTATTTCGCTTTGGCTGCCAGAATAATAGCAAGTTAGTCTGGATTTAGGGGACTACTTTTGAATAGATAATATACTGAATTTTAGAAATAGCTTTATTGTTTGTGTACAAATTAGACATGTTAAGTATAAAAAATCTAAATAACACCAACTTATAAGAATAAGAAAATAAAAATAAGCCTATATCTCACTCAATGTTAACATTTTTGCTAAATTGAACATTACTTTGTGAAACTTGCATGTGCACGTGTGTGTGTATGTACACATATTTGATTTTCTATAAATTGATTGGTTATTATACATGTAGTTTTCAAATTCAACAATACATTTTGGCCATCTTTTTATATCAATAAATATACATTTATATCAGAATTTTTAATGATTACAGAGTAGTGTTATATGTATGTATCATAATTTGCTTATCTGGTTAGTAGGTTATTTCCAATTTTTGGCTGTTATAAAAATGCTGTAATGAACATACATATTATTTATTTATATATAAGTTTTTGTGATTAGTTTCTTAGGATAATTTTTGGAAGTAGCATTGCAAATTCAAAGGATATTGACATTAAAAATTTTAACATTAACTCTCAAATTACCATTCAGAAAAGTTGTACCCAGTTTACAATCTCATCAATGGTATATGAAAGTGTTTTTTTCCCCACACCCTCACTAATACTAGTTTTTGTCCAGTTTATAAAATATTTTGCCAATATTTTAGGTGAAAATATTTTATTTATATTTCTTTGATTATTAGGTAGATTATACACATTTTTGTGTTATTGGACATTTGTATTTCTTCATTTGTACATTTCCTCTTTGTATTCTTTTTTTTTTTTTTTAAAGATTTTATTTATTTATTTGACAGAGAGAGAATGGGAGAGTGGAGAAGCAGGCTTGCCACTGAGCAGAGAGCCCGATGTGGGGCTGGGGCTCGATCCCAGGATCCTGGGATCATGACCTGAGCTGAAGGCAGATGCTTAACGACTGAGCCACCCAGGCGCCCCTATTCTTTTTTTTATATATATATTGAAGTGCTTGTAACAATGCACTTTTTATTTAATAAATTAAGGATGTACAAAAGATTTGACAGAGAATATGAACCATGTCACCGCCAAGGTCAGATGTAATAGTCTGTGGCCCAGGTTGAATTATTGATAGTTTTAAGAATCCTTGAGGGGAAAGACCATGACCTTTAAAAAAAAAGTTTATCTATCTACCTATCAATCAATTGAGATATAATTTACATATAATACTGTGTTAGTTTTAGGTTTACAACATAATGATTTTACTTATTTAAAAAAATGTTCATGTTCATATTGTCTGGTACAGTCTCTCACCCATGGTCATCATTTGCTGAATGAATGAATGAACACACAGAGTAATGGGACAGTCCATGGTGATTGGGTGTTCTGAGGATTCATTCTCCTAAACAGATTGTGATTTTCCAGAACAGATGGTAATTTGCTCTGGCATTTTCTTCTCTATCTTTTTAGGTTTGTGCTGCCCTCAAGACCAAAGTGGTCACTTTTATTTTGGAAATGGCCTAAACTTTCTAGGTCTTAAAGAAGTAACTTACTTCAAATTGTGTGTTAATTTTTGTGCGTTAATTCTTAACTCTTCTCCCATCATAAAATGTTACTTGTTTATTCCTAAATTGTCTGCAGGAGGAAATACCTTAAAGTCTTCTTTTTTATAACAATGAACTGTGTGATTTTAGAAGCTTATGTTTTTTATTTATTTTTATTTTTTTAATTAATTTATTTTTATTAACATATAATGTATTATTTGTTTCAGGGGCACAGGTCTGTGAATCATCAGTTTTACACAATTTGCAGTGCTCACCAACATACTCTCCCCAATGTCCATCACCCAGCCACCCCATCTCTCCCACCCCGCTCCACTCCAGCAACCCTGTTTGTTTCCTGAGATTGAGTCTCTTATGGTTTGTCTTCCTCTCTGGTTTTGTCTTGTTTCATTTTTTCCTCTTTTCCCCTATGATCCTCTGCCTTGTTTCTCAAATTCCACGTATCAGTGAGATCATATGATAATTGTCTTTCTCTGATTGACTTATTTCGCTTAGCATAATACCCTCTAGTTCCATCCATGTCATTGCAAATGGCAAGATTTCATTTTTTGATAGCTGCATAATATTCCATTATGTATATATATGTATACACCACATCTTCTTTATCCATTCATCTGTCGATGGACATCTAGGCTCTTTCCAGAGTTTGGCTATTGTGTGAAGCTTATGCTTTTTAAATTGTTTGTTCCGAAATTCACCAATAGTGTAAGACAGTTGATAATGAGATTCAGAGTTGCTTTTAACATATGTAGTAAGACTGCATTGATATGACAAATGAGAATTATTGACTTCATATTGATGTATATTAGAATATTATTTGCCCTGAATGTCTAGAATCTGATTTGTTCCAAATTTCAAGTATTTCCAGAGTTAGAGATCTTAACTCCTAAAGAGTCCAATGATTGACAAAATGAGATATATGTCAGCCACAATATTTTTGGATGCATTTTATTTTATCCCCCATCATTTAAATGCAAATGAAGGAATGGGATATATTGTGTATTTTGCATAATTCCAATTCATGCCTTTAAAGGAATAGTTGCCAGAAAGACAAGGTGTGATTATTTTTATAATATGTAAGTATTGGATTCTCCCAGAGTTTATGCTTTTGGATATATAGCATTTTGCTATAGATTTAATTGTGGATAACTTCAAATTATAATTTACAACTCAGGACAGGATAAAATGTAAGAATAGCTTATATCAAAAAAAAAAAAGGGGCGCCTGGGTGGCTCAGTTGGTTAAGCGACTGCCTTCGGCTCAGGTCATGATCCTGGAGTCCCTGGATCGAGTCCCGCATCGGGCTCCCTGCGGCAGGGAGCCTGCTTCTCCCTCTGACCCTCCCCCGTCTCATGTGCTCTCTCTCTCTCTCATTCTGTCTCAAATAAAAAAAAAAAAAAAAAGAATAGCTTATATCAGAACAAGTATTCTTTGCTGGCTTTCAATAGTACACAGAGTGTGTCCACATAGTGTTATGTAGTGTCCCAGATAAAATTGTTCTCTTGGATCTGAAAACATCAGAAAGCTGTGAGGAAGAAAGGGTGTTATACCAAAAATAAATTCAGAGCTACCTTCCCTGGCTAGACTCTTCTGTACTTCTTGCATCCATGGAAGTAGGCATCATAGAATTGTTGGAAACTGGTGAAACTGGAGTGAAGTAGGCCCGAGGCACCATTCTTTACAAAGAGAAGGAGGTCTAGGGGCGCCTGGGTGGCTCAGTCATTAAGCCTTTGCCTTTGGCTCAGGTCATGATCCCAGAGTCCTGGGATCGAGCCCCACATCAGGCTCCCTGCTCCGTGGAAAGCCTGCTTCTCCTTCTCCCACTCCCCCTGCTTGTGTTTCCTCTCTCGCTGTGTCTCTCTCTGTCAAATAAATAAATAAAATCTTCAAAAAAAAAAGAAGAGAGAAGGAGGTCTAGTGAAGAAACCTAATAGGTGTATTAACCATCAATACATAAAACTGTCCAAATGCCCAGGACTTTATTGTCTATAAATCCTGACTGGAGGGGTACCTGGGTGGCTCAGTCATTAAGCATCTGCCTTCAGCTCAGGTCATGATCCCAGGATCCTGGGATCGAGCCCCGCATCAGGCTCCCTGCTCAGTGGGAAGCCTGCTTCTCCCTCTCCCACTTCCCCT
Organism: Halichoerus grypus; assembly: GCF_964656455.1. Classification (NCBI taxonomy): domain Eukaryota; kingdom Metazoa; phylum Chordata; class Mammalia; order Carnivora; family Phocidae; genus Halichoerus; species Halichoerus grypus. The sequence continues at coordinate 40,247,443 of NC_135722.1, forward strand.
GCTTGTGTTCCCTCTCTCACTGTGTCTCTCTGTCAAATAAATAAATAAAATGTTTTTAAAAAAATTCCTGACTGGAAAATTATCTGGGCCACTTAGGCAAAAGCATATTATAGGAGCTGGGGAAGGGCTGAGTTAGATATTTATTTCATATCTCAATTTCAGATGCCTAATTCATTTGCGCTATGTAAATATAACGTTGGAAATAGTGTTTCCTACAAATGATGTTGATCAAGATTCATTTTTTCCAGAATGAATTTTATTTAAATCTAGTTAGCTAACTAGCCAGGTTAGTTAATTAACCTAGATGTTTACTAGCTATATTTAAAAAATGTGGATTGAATAAAACTAATCTCTAAGTCTAGGAAAGTTTCTGACCTAAATTAGGAACTCAAGCTCCATTATTATTTTAAGTTGAACACTACTCATAGCCATTCTCACATTTTGGAAAGAATATGGCCTTTGCAACAAAGTTTCTTTGTTTTCATGGAACTAAAAATGTGCTGTATTTAGACCAAACAATAAAAATAAACTACCAAACTACCTTCTAATGCATGGGGGTTCTGGAGAGAGGAAACCATAGATATTTAGAGGCATAAAGTGACTCATTGTGCTAGTTAAAACTTTTTACAAGGCTAGCTCTGTGTGTTTGAGTTGCATCTGTTACCTGTTCAGCCAGAACTAAAGTGTGTGCAAGCAAAAGAATTTTGGATTGAATTGTGCCTTATACAGAATGCATTGCATATAGCCTGAGTGTCTAAATGTGTTCCATACCTTCAACAGGACAAAAAGTGCATCTTTTCATTTTTATTCTACCTGTAAGATATTCCTGTTGGATATATCCAAGATATTTTCTGTGAAGTGCATTCATTTTAACTTGCAGACATAAATTAAACTTGTTTTTTAAATGTAACTTGTAAGCCTCTATTCCCTTAAAAATTGTTTTCTTCCTTTTGTTTTTACTTATTGATACTTTAAACACCTACTTTACTACTGACTTTTTTTTTTAAAAACCATAATGGACAGAGATGTATTCCTAGAGGTAGAAGAGTGGAATAATTGTCTCTTTTGGTTATTATTATCTTGGAAAAAGCTGTTAGAATAGATGGGGACAACTGCCTGAGTTAAAACTAGTATAATTTGTAGACATAATGTATATACTCCTTTAATAAAACATATAAATGCAATTTACTTATATTTTTAAATTTCATTTTCTGTCTAACTTTCAGGTCACTTTCATGAATTCAAAGGCAATTTACCAGTGATTTCTGGGTGCTGGGGCTGATTTTTTGTCCGTATTTGTAAGTATTGGTTTATTTATTACTTTTCTCATTGCATAATGAAATAGTTACAGTTTATAAACAAGTTCTTAGTTCCTTTTGTGTGTGAATTTTTATTATTTTTTCTGTTACTTTAAGTGTTATTAGGTTTTTGTAAGTGCTTTCTTAAGAGGACTATAGAAATAGTACCAGCTGGTGAAAAAAGCCCCAGTTTATTGTGATTTCCAGTGAAATAACACAATGGCGGGGCCCGTTACAATAAGCTGGAAGAATAAATATCTTACTTTTTGAAGATGGGGCTCAATTATAGGAATGAATTACCTTAAAGGGGCTAGTCTATATACACATGAATAATTTACCCTGGTAACTTCTTACAGTCTTCTGGTTGTCTGGACTTGAAAAGTACTATGTGCCTGTGCACATAGAAAAGACATGAGATGATACAGAATTCAAAGAGCTGTCAGCACATGAGGAGATTATGTACTAAGGAGCCAAAGGCTTATTTAGTGAATGTATAATGTGTATCCAAATGGGGGTATTCCTGCTTTCTTCACCATCCCCAAAACACTATTAAATTTTAAATGATACTTGGGAGAACAAAGATACTTTTTTCTCAGAAAAGGCAAATTTCAAGAAAAAAATGGAATGAACTTGAATGATCAATTATAGTACTTTAAATTGATATATATTTATTAATATAGAAGTAGTTTAGAGTATGAGGCAGGTATTAAAAATGTCTGTGTACGTATAAGGCCATATTTAAGTAACTTGAGTTTAAAATATATTTATATGTGTATATTGTTGGAATCTAAGGAGCTCATATACATTTCATAGCAACAAAGACAGAGGAAAATTGTCCTCTGTTAGTGTACTCCTACAAGGGAGTTTTAGAGGACATACTTCCAGGAAAAGTATTTAAAAAAACCCAACATTATAAATTCGAGTTTAAGTTATTCAGTATTTAAGCAGAGCACAGTGAATATTTATTTAAAACCAGCTTTATCTTTCTTTTAGTAGTAGCATTGATTGGGACAAGCATTTTGAATCAACTTAAAAAATAGATGTGAATGTTTAATATAGTTTAATACATTTTGTATATATTTAATGCTTTATGAATGAGTACATTATTTTTATGGAGCTATCAATTCACATTTTATTATTTGAAGACTTAATTCTTATGTAAAACACAAAATATTAAACTGCATAGCTCCTTTGGATTAAATGTAAGCTTTTAATTTGTGCAAGGTATCATAGTGGGGATTAGGAGCTGAAGAAGATGGAGAAAGAAATGTAAAGTATCTTTGAAGGGCTCTCATGAAAAAGGATAATTCCAAGGAGTTGAGCTTATCCTATTAGAAATCTGAGTAAAAGGAAACAATTTTGAGTTGTTCAAATCTTATCTTAGTTGCTGTATCCTTTCTTTTACTTCCTTTCTCTCTTCTTTCATATCATTCAGTCATTTACTTTAGTAAGTTTTTAGGATGACTACATTTTTAAAATGACAAATACAAGATAATTACTGGCAATTCAACCAAGATGGCTTTTATTAAAGCATCAAAATATAGTTTACATTTCTCATTATCCAAAGGCCCTCTTTTCTGATTTCTTTACTCCTCCTTTGTGTTCCCCCTCCACCAGACATACATAGGCTAGCTTTGAATGGAGGGGATCCAATTAGCTGAGATTTTTTCTAGCGATCTAACAAAGAGGGAGACTAAAATTCGAAGAAGGGAATCTGTGGCTATAGTTTTCATGTGGCTATAGTTTTCATACGGTTATTTCTGGAGTTCAACATAAAAAAAAATAATCTTTTAGTCAGTTTTGTCTGATCACGTAGGCAGAAGTCATGCTAATCATTTAGGCCCAAGGTAATTGTTTTTCAGTCTTAAGAATTTCCATGTTAGTTTAGGGCATGGACTTTGTCGTTCCTAAATTTAGTGGTCTCAAGCTTTGTTAGGGCCATCTTCTAACTGTGGAACCTTCTTATTAAAGGACCATAGCAGGATTCTATGACTAAGATAAGTCAGATAAAATTAACATGGCATCCAGAATGCTTGAGTTCCCATTCCTTTCAATTATTGCAGAAACTGTCCACCACTTACACTGAATGATGAGGCAGCTAAAGCAATGGAAATATTTATCTAGTCTGGCCTAAGAACAAGCAAATAGGATCAGTGACAATGGCTTCTTTTAGGAACTTTAATTTCCATCCTGGAACTGCTTATTTGCTACATGATCTAAGGCAGAAAGTTATACCTCATGGCCATGGGAAGGTTTCTTAGTAAGGTGTGCAGAAGCCAGTCTGTGAGATAAGGAAGGTGGGATATTGTTTTGCACATCCATAATGAATGGGCCACACCAAGGGTGTGTGAGAACTGACTGGAATCTTACCTCCTCACATCAACTACCTGTGTCAGGAGAGGAAAACACTGTGAAGGAAAATGGTTATCTTCTCAGAAGCTGAAAGCATCTTATTCCATTTTTTTTCCTCTTTAAAAAATAAAACTACTCTTGTCTTTTTCAAAAGTAGGCATTGTATAAGAAGACCTTGTTTTGCATGTTAACATCTCACATTTAATTTTTTATCTCTAATTTAAAAATAATTATATAATTCTGACCATTCAATTTTACCAGGGCAATAAATTATTGGTTAAAAGAAAAAAAAGAAACAAAACAGAGGTAGGTCTTTAAATACCCTGCTTTTTCAGGTTACCCAGGCCTTTTAAATAATTTGATAATGAATTTACTTTTATAAAATTCTGCCTCTGTTCATGGTCTTGAATGACAACCTTTTCCCTGAAAAGATACAGAAGTATTTTATTCTCTGGCACAAGAAGTGATTATTGCTTAGCCCCATGCTTGAGGCAATAATAAGAGTATCTTAATTTGGTATAACACTTGCTTTTACAGACATTAAATTGGCTGAGTTTTATAAAAACTGTTAGGTGAATAGGAATTATCCTTATCTTTGCAGAGTAGCAGGACTCAAATATAGGGATTCATGGTATAAATTCAGTGCTCTTTCCATAAAACCAAGCTATCCTGTCACAGAGAGAATTTTAGCTCTCTTTCTTTTGTTGTTTTTGATCACCATCTCAGTCTCCATTTGGTGGCTGTACAAATATTTTTGGAAAGTTGAGGTAGAGTAAGTCAGGGAGTAGATTGTAGAGTACCTTCTACCAATTCATTTCCTCATGTTCCTGGATCATTTGCTCCTCCCTGACATTTTCCTATCCCCCTATTCCAAAACTGCTATACGTCCTGCTTCAGCTGAAATTTTTTGAATTGCGTAGATTTTCAGGAAACAAACAAAAAATCACAAATTCATCTCTTTGTGGTATTTTAAAAGGAAAGAAATCTGTTTCAAACTGAGCATAACCCAGACCAAAGCTCCCTCAGTGAGAATGCCTGTGATTTTCAGGACAAGTAGGTCTAAGTGCATTATCTTTAAAAAATATTATTCTAGGCTAATCTTGACATAGAGCAGGTAAATAAAAAAGATGAGCTGTGAAAATCCACAAATAGGGCTTGAATGCCATTTTCCATGACAACGGGAGCTGCCCCATGAAAGCATTAATGCTGGGAATGTGAGGAATTTAAAATTGTGCCTTCTCAGTTTTACAGTTGTGTGCTCATGTTAATTAGAGATATACTGACATTTGAAGTATCTACATTAATACACACAGCTACTGTACATTTGTGAACTGTGGCCAGAAATCTACTTTAATTGAAAGCAGTTCACTAATCTGAGTGTGTATATCCATTACATTTGAAGCTTTTAAATTTTATATACTAGTGCCCTTAGATACTTGTTCTTTCTGCTCTCTTCACTTTCTGTTTCTAATTTATTTATACCTGAAAGGACAGCCTGGCCTATTTTAATCTCCTCGCGGTGTTTTGGAGCAATATTGATGGAATTTTGAGGAAAAAAATGTTTTTAATAGTGTCCTTTATTTGCTGTAGTTTGAATCTCTTTCTAAATTGTTGGTTTTTCTTGCAAACCTTTAAGATGGCCTGCCGCTGAAATAAGGTAGGATTTAGGTTTATGGAATTTGCTTCACTGGCTATATTTAAGCACTAAAAAGCTACTTTTCACAGTCACGCTATGGTTTTAGCCAGAAAAGCCCAGTATTAGAGACCTTGATGGGATGAACAGTGAAGAGGCATTCTATTTTTCCTAATATAGCTGGATTTATCCTTCCCTCTTGATGTCAAGCCATGTATCTTAATTTTTGATTTGCAAATATGTTCACAATAGCTGGATGACTTCTTGAGGTCATCTTTAGCCCTAGAGTTTTTGCTTTGTCTCTCTTACAAAAAGAAGATCTTACATCTATTTTTTGCAAGCTTGTATTTCTTAAGAATTTGCCTGTCAGGATTTTTAACCTAATTGTTTTGTGCTTGTTGTCTAATGAAACTCCCACACTTACTTTTTGGACCAGTCTCTGAGTATTACACAAGGCCAGTTAGAAAGAAGCTTCCTTTTAGTAGAGCCAGAACAAACTGCTCTAAAAAGTTTGTAATACTCTGGACTTGTTTCATTAAACCGTTTTACTGGCACCATTAAACCACTGAGACCTGGGACCATTAAAACTTACTCAGTATTATTATTAGGTTGATGGCCTATTTTACCCTTTATTACTTTTATTCACTGTGCTAAGTTCCTCTGTTCTTTATTCTGTCATGTCGCTTACTCCATACTGTGCCATCACAGCACATTTGGTAATTCCAAGTTAATTGCTCAATTATCAGTGATAGTCATGAAGCACTTGAAACATGCGCAGTGGAAGATTTAAAAAATTTCAAAATAAGTTGGTGTGTCATAATCTCAAATGTGAAACATGCCAATATCTGCAGGCATAAAAATACACTGCCTGAGCTAGGCATTTCAGGGAAGGCAAAAATCTACTCTTAAAATCAGGGCTTTTGTCTGGCAGTGAAGTGTTTCATCTTTGCTAATTTCAAACAACATGTCTAAATTTGATCTTGGTTTACTTTTCAACTCTAAAAATTTGGTCGTGGTTATAAAAGAAAAGGGAAGGAAAACTATTGATTCTGTTTAAATGTTTTACCGGAACCTTATAATCATGATATTCACTGTTAAGTGGAATTTGATGTGAGGTAGATCAGAGAAACTGACTTTAAGGATGCAAAGTGATCTCTTTATAATGTTTCTTCACTTATAAGGCAATCCTCTAATCAGAGGACAGCATTACAGTGAAGGTAGTATGTTGATGCTTTATTTCTACTGGGAAAAAACCCATGAGAACAATGACACTTTGGGGACTTATTCTGAATCTCATACAGTAATATTCTCAGATGCCTTCAAGATAACTTACACATTATGGCAAAATAATTATTGTAACTCTTTTGGCAACTAGGCAAACTATCATTAAATTTTGCATTAGTATTCAGTTTAGGGTTTTCTCTAAACTAATACAGCGCCAACAGCTCTTTTTTAGATGCTATTATGGTTCTTTCACATTTTTATAGTACTGTAGTAAAGCTGAATTTACTGGCTACATTTGAAGGTGGAGTAGAGCAGCACAAGAGTCAACATTAAAGTGATTCAGTGCCCATTGGAGAAATTCTTCTTAACTTGAGATTGGAAACAATGTGGGGCTTGAGGGCAGTTTGCTAAGAGCAGCTAATAAATTTGAATATTTCCCCAAGAAGCTGTTTTCTGAACTTGTTTTTAACCAAGAAGATAGGCTTAATCATCTTCCAGTATTCTTATGTAACTTTCATTAATATTTAAAGGAATTAAATGTATATAGAGAAGGGGAAATAAAGCCATAATTTGAACTGGGTGGTGGTCTCAGATTAAGGTCGTGAGGGAATGTCAATAAATGCAGTAATTATGCACAGTTAACCATTATTTTATCATATAATGATCAATAATTATAATATATATGTAATATAGAACATATATATAATATATGTTATATAATGTCTATACTTCAGTTAACAGTTAAGCCACTGATTTGCTCAAGCATTTAGAAAGAAATAATTTAGTAGCTATTCAGTTTATAAAGATTGAATAATCAACAAAATCTAGTTCATTTTGTTGTATACTTGTCTCTACACATCACTCTCAGCATATAGTCTTATCTGAAGTACATATTTCATGTCATCTTGGAGTATGGATATAAATGCTTATCATTTCACCAAATTTTTACCAGCTCCAAACATGAAAATGTGAGTTAAATATTGCTAGTAAAGATAAAAATATTTTCTGCGTTCTCTCCCTTCCTCCTTCCCCCACCTCTCTCTCTGATATATATATATATATAGCACCTACATATATCTTATTGGAGTATTTCAAAGATGCAAGGCAGTTATAGTGTAAAAAGATTAATTTCCAAAGCATCACCTTCCATAGATGACTGGCAAAAGAGACCGATCCTTAATGTTTAATCAGTCAAAAAAGTTTGTCCACATGATGTAATGCTTTTTATTATTATTATTTGCTTAGCACTAAGGGCTTGGCACAGTGCTTATAAGAGAAGAAAAGATGGTTTCTAACCTAAGGGCTTAAAACTTGATATGTTGCTAGAGAGTTTATGTGGGTGGAGTTTTCTTTGGATACAAACTGTACTGGACTTAACTCTTTTCAGCTCATACAGTCTCATATAAACTTAAGTGAATGAGTTCATTAATAAAAGCAGATTTTCTATTTTTATTTCACCTTTGGGCTCTTTTATATCTTTGGAACATACAAGCACAACAAAAAGGTATATTTGACAGTTAATTATAATTTTTCCCTTTTTGACCCAGGCATAATAGATAATTAAGCAATAACATTATTGAAATCTAAGTCTGCACCCCCATAGCTGCCTACATTAGGTGGAATATAGGTTCTTTTTTTTTTTCCTGAAAGCTATGGCAGGCTGATAAGCCTATGGCTTGATTTTAGTTATTGCCACTAGTGTTCTTTTTTTTTTTTTTTTTTAAAGATTTTATTTATTTATTTGAGAGAGAGAGCACATGAGAGGGGGAGGGTCAGAGGGAGAAGCAGACTCCCTGCTGAGCAGGGAGCCCGATGCGGGACTCGATCCTGGGACTCCAGGATCATGACCTGAGCCGAAGGCAGTGGCTTAACCAACTGAGCCACCCAGGCGCCCTGCCACTAGTGTTCTGAGTTTCATTTAACAAAGTGCAGAATACAGATATATATATATATATATTCCTTCTATAAATATTATTTTCTTCCATGACTACATACATATAGCATCACCAGCTAGAATGGGTTATTTTGAGGTGAGATTGGTCACACATAATTTGATATTTGATATAGTAGGAAGTACATACTTAATGAATAGTTGACAGGCTTAAGGGATGGAAACATTCTGGGCTTTCTGGTAGTGGCCATTTGTAGAAGGCACTATTGATTTTGTGACTAGTTACAGGGAGTTTTTCCCTGGATTCGCAGTCACGGAACAGATAGGAATTGAAAGGCAATATCTGGGGGAAGGCTGACAAAGTAAGGCCTGAAAAATGTGGGTGTAAATAAGAGAGCTGAATATAAGAAAACTTTGAGCACCTGGAGCTTTTTGAGAAGATGTGGTTGAATAAATGGAAGAAATACCTGTCCCTCCAGTTTCACTGCAGTAATTGAACAGAGGAGACAAAAGGGAGAGAAATTAATGAAACAAGATTACTGAAATAGGAGATTTTTGTAAAATCATAAAATGGGTTTGAGGATTGTTATTTAAGATGTGGAAATACTTATTTGGATGACAGTAGTAACTTAAAAAGAGTTCTATCGTTTTCCCCTCTAATTTGTTTAATTTTATTGATTTCAATTCAGTTAATTTTAAGAACAGCTGTAGGAATTTAGGGAAATGGGTACCCCCTTGGTAGAAAAACCAATGACAATAATTTTGCTTTATTTGGGGAAAGATTGATATATATGAAAATAATCATATATGTATCACACTCTAAAATTTTATATGGGAGATCTTTAGAAATGTCTCATTGTAACTATTACCAAGAAACATCCTTGTATCTTCTAGAACAAAGAATCATGTGAATTAGGTTTCAAATATGTTATATGATGTTTTTAGTCTTAGAGGTTAGGAAGTTTTTTGGAATCACATTTCTGTAAAGTGACTTTTAATGTAATGAATATTTCCTTCCTTCCTTCCTTCCCTTTTGTCCTTTCTTTCTTTCATTTAGAGATAGTTTTCAATTAGCCTGTATGCTGCTTGCAAAGTTTTAAGACAGCACCTAATGCATGTCCATTAAATTGTATGCAGGGTCACCTTTTTGATTAAGGACTGAAGAATCCCTATTAAGTTTCTTATATGAACTAAGGGTACTCTTGTTCATTTTGTACAATCAAAGAGACTGGAAAACTTTTGGAATTAGTTTTACTGTTGTGAGGTGATAAAGTTAAGATAATGGGAAAGAAGTGATAATCTTTATTGATCTAGCAGCATACTAAACCTGAATTAGGATTTGTCAAATTTTAAGGTTTGTTGAATGTTTGCTTTCTAAGAACAAGATAGAGGATTAATCATGGTCAAAAAAGATAATTTTTAAGTTTTCAAAAGACTTCCTACAATGAAATATTCTATTCAGCCATATACTTACAACCTTGAAGGCAGTCCTTAGTTGTGTTTTTCAAGCAAGTCTTCCACATAGAATGAATTCGTCTCAGTTTTTGATGTTGGTTGTTTCTTGAGAATTAGTTTGACTGAGGGTTAAATATCCCATGTAACCAATAGGATAAAATTTATAAGTGATCTCAAGGATACTAAGCAGGAAATGAAACCCAGATATACCTGAAACAAAGTTGTGGATTGGTTAAGATTATGATTATATAGAAAACTGATAGAACAACAAGCTGTGCAGCAATCTGAACTGTTTAAGAGGGAACAGGCTGCCACTCTCCCACAACATTGCTGGCCAGACCAGCGCTCTAACACTTCCCAGTGTCTGTGGCAGGAGAGGAGTGGGTCTATATTTGGCACAGAGAAGTTAACAAAAAGCAGCTGTTGCTTGTGTTGAGCACCTGTATGTTTTGGGCATTGTGCAAGGCACTTTTATGTTGTTATTTTTAATCCTTCCAATAATCTTAAAAGATCGTTTCCTCCCGCTTCCAAGTCCCCAGTTATTTTCGCTAAATTCTGATTTATTTTTTGCTTTCAAAGCACTTTAAAATGATTAATAAATATCATACATTTGTATTTATTTAATGTCTATTTTCTTCACTAGATTAAAAGTTCTGTTGGGGCTGAGACTATGATTACTCTGTTCAAACCTGTATACCCAGTTTCTATCACGGTGCCTGACACAGTAATTTCCCAGTAGATATTTGTTGAATGCGTGAACAACTGAACAAAAAATAAAGATAAAGGAAGGAAGGAGGAAGGAATGTAAGGAAGAAAAAGGCAGAGGTGGGATTCAAACACAGTCCATTTGACTTCAGAACACATCTCTTTCCACTCTAGAACACCAGCAGGGGTTCATTTTATTTAGAATATTCTTTTTTTTTTTTTTTTTTAATACCCAGCATGGAACCCAATGCGGGACTTGAACACATGACCCTGAGATTAAGACCTGAGCTGAGATCAAGAGTCAGACATTTAGCTGACTGAACCACCCAGGCACCCCTAGAATATCCTTGATTATGAACTTATCTGATAAAATTTTCATAGGTTCAGCTGTTGCAGAATATCTCAAATCTGTTTACATTGTAGTTTGAGAATTCTTACATCTTACTCTGAGCCTAAATGCCATGAAAAAGGCCTGTACTGTCTTTTTCTCATACTGTTGGAATATTGCAACCATTTTATGCTAATAGTTCTCTTCAGAAATATAAATTTCATGTTCTAGATTTTTGGATTTCTGCTTCTCCTACACAAAGAGAGTGCATTACTCTTTCCTTCTCTGAGACTGTCCCTTAATTTAGATCCTTGTGCTGCTAAATTGACTTTCAGTAATAGGCAGAGTGACTTATGCCCTGCTGAGTTTTTTCCTGGAGGAGAGGTGTGCCACTCTGTTTAGAGAGAGCCCATGGGAGGAGCTGGGCTCACCCAAGGAGCTCTTATCCTGACAGGTGCTAGTTGCTGGAGCTTGGTTTGGTCATTGAGCAGTGAGCTCCTTCTCTTTACCTCATTTTTGCTGCTTGAATTTTTTCTTGTTATTAATAAGTATCACTGTCAAGAAGTTTTTTGTTTTAATATTGTTTTTTGAATAATGCTATTCACCATTTTCATTTCCTTCTATCTCTGGTTCCATCTTTTAAAATAGCCTTACTGTGTTTTTCCATTCTATTTCCCAGGAAGGGAGGTAACATAAACATATTGAGAGTAAACTCAAGGATTGCCCAATCTCATAGTGCCAAAAGGTGTCATTGTATCTAGGCTTTCAGAAATGCTATGTTTAGTCTTGAAAGCATACATTTTAGGGGTGTGGAGATGTGGCTAGGTCAAACAAGAAGTGTGTATCTCCCAGATATATACGTATTTAAATATTGATATCAACTTAAATTGTCCTATATAAACTCCCAGGAGAATACAAGAAACAAGTACAAGATTTCTATGATATAAAGCAATAATCGTCTTTACTAGACCAAACTGATCTTGGAAGCTCTGGTCATATGGGAATTTTTCATTTGAAGCAGCCTGTCCTACTTGGAAGTTAGTCTCTTAGTGAGGAGGGATCTGACCCATTATAGTCTTCACATTGGATGGCGTAATCAATGGTCAATCTAACTTTCAACTTGCCCTTTGAAAACTATTTAAAGATGTGATTGTTTTCCAAGTTACAGAAAATCCCTTTTTTTTTCTGATAACAAATACTTACTTCCCAGGAGAGTGCTTAGTATCTATGGGAAATTAATTCAACTCCACAAATATATACTGAGTACTGATTATATTCAAAGCAGAACATTAAATGCTGTATTGGAAATAAATAAAAGTGCACAAAACTCCTGTCATCAAGAACCTTAGAATCTAGACATAATTATTAAACCCTCTTATTCCTTTTTGTGTACCTAGTGTCTCAGTGCATGGCTCAAAGGAGGGATTAATAAATGTTAATTAAGTTACATTGATTATTGCAGAGTTGAGATGTAATTCTCTATGCAGAATATGTTAAGTGCCTTAATAAAGTAAAAAAATAGTACTCTGGGGGGGGCAGTTCAAAAGAATTAAAGATACATTCCTTTAAGAAGAAGGACTCTGGGAAGTAGACTCTTTGATGATCTTTGACACTTGAGTAGAATTTTGTCAGTGGAATAGGGGATGAAGAGAGGAGCATCCTGTTAGTGAGAGGATATCACAGGGATGGGTATGGGATAGACAAATGGAAACAGGAAAGTATGAGATAGGAACCAATGAGATGTCCAGCCTGACTGAGGTATATGGTACGTATAAGCTAGAAAATTTAGTGTGATCATACCACTGTGGCCTATGAGGCTAGGTTAAGGCATTTGTGGATTTTAGGGGGCCATCACAACCAAATAGTCTGGTGGTATGGCAAGAGCTTTGCTTTTAAAAAAGTAGTTCAACCAGCAGTTTGTAGAGTTGATTAGAGGGAAGAAAGACTTGAACTAGAGAAACAGCTTGTGAGGGCTATTGCAGTAGTTTAGGCAGGAGGTAAAAGGTGGGTATTTGGGGAACCGGGAGAAGACACTTGCCAATGTGGAATCAATGGGCCTGGTCAGATTATATGTGGTAAAGAGTATGAGTCAAAATGACTCCTATTGCTTTCCCTGTTCTTGTCATTCATCACAGTACTGAGTTATTGAAAAAGGAGAGGGAAATGATCATGCTAATTATCTCTTGTCAATGCTCAAATCCCTTGCTGTCTCATTGGTAAGATCCCCAGTGAAAATTGGGAATATTTTTTCTTTCCATGGAGAATAGGGAGGAAGATGTGTTTTCAAAGGAATGAGAATATACTTAAAATTATTTTTAACCATGAGAGACTCTGGACTCTGGGAAACAAACTGAGGGTTACAGAAGGGAGCGGGATGGGAGGATGGGATAACCGGGTGATGGGTATTAAGGAGGGCACATGTTGTGATGAGCACTGGGTGTCATACGCAACTAATGAACCTTTGAACACTACATCAAAAACTAATGATGTACTATACGCTGGCTAAATGAACATAATAAAAAAAACAGAAAAAAATTATTTTGAGGATTTAAAGGCATAACATAAACACAAAAGACATTAACCAAGGGTTAAAATGCACCAGGCAGGGCCTTGAATTCAGAAGGGTAAGGTAAAATTTGGATACTGTGAGTGAGAAGAGTAACTATGCTTGAGATTATGGCATTCCTATCAGGGGTCAGTACATGGAATAAAACAGGTGCACAGAATTTGGTTATTTTTAAAATTCTCTCAGACAAAGTGATGACTAGGACTCTCTGGTTATATTGCTGTATTTTGTCCTTCTCCACAGAAGGTGTAGTCACAGCACATATTATACTTAGGATATATGCCCTGTCTACTTGTCTCTTTCAAGGGAAGAGGAAATATGTAGGAAAGTAGTATACTCATGAGCAAGAAAATACTTATGGGAATAAAAATTAAGAAAAAATAGACTTTTTCAAGAGAATGGGATAAAGTCAAGTTGATTTCATAAATGATCCTTGTCATTCTCATTACTTTATCATTCAGAGTAACAGTAATATGCATTCATTCATTTATTCATTCACTCAATAAGAATATGAATTCAGGACTCTTTGGACATCAAGTGGAATTTAAAAATGGAAAAGGAAGATTTAGTCCTTAGGAATTTATAAGCTATTTGTGGGAGGAAATGAAATATACATATATGAAAAAGAAGAGCAAAAAAGTGACTGACACAAACAAAACTTAACAGTTCCTCGCTGGGAAATGCTTTGGCCATTATTCCTTCTTCATGGCAGGAACCTTGTAATTGGTGGAAGGAACATGGACATTGTTCCTTTTTTAGAAACCTAGAATTTCTGGTTATCTCTGTCTTCCATTCAACTGTATATGCACCTTAGCCTTCTGACACACTGAGCCCCTTGCCATTGCTTCATCAAAGGGTGCTCTTTCATTACCTATGTATGACTTAAAAATCTGTCTCACTTGGGCCTAGCAAATAGTGCATATTATGTGGTGCATAATAGGTTCCAGTAAAATATTTTTGAGGTCATTACAGAAACTCTGTCATATATTCTATCAATTAAAATATTTTAGGTTAAAAAAATCTTCTTTAGCAATTTAAATATCCTATCAATAAGTACACAATAGAAATTTTAAGTGATAAAAAATTAAATATCCTTTGGGAAAGTTAAAATATATTACTTTTTCACATCTTAGGCTTTTTATATGCCTCTAATACTTTAAAACCCCCGAACAATTTTGAGTGCCTTTCGTGCATCAGAATTATATTAGATGTTTCATATTAGTTTTGAAATATATGGTATGGAATCCCTGCCACCCCTGGGTACTATTGTGTACTAGCTGTGATCTTAGGCAAATTGTATAATCTCTTGGAGCCTTAGCTTCCTCACCTGTGAAGTGAGAATCTTACCTACTGCATTTTTTTACAGCTTTATTGAGGTATAATTGACATATAATAAACTGCATATATTTGAAGTGTACAATTTGATAAGTTTTGATGTAGGTATACACCAGTGAAGCCATTTCTGCAATCAAGGTAATTTGCATATCCATCACTCCTAACAGTTTCTTTCTTAATGTCTCTTCAGAGTCCCTCACTTCTTCCCCTCCTTGATCTTTCCCTGACTTTACACCTAGACAATCATCGATCTGCTGTCACTGTAGATTAGTTTGCATTTAAAAAAATTTTATGTAAGTGGAATGATATATTATGTATTCTTTTTCGTCTAGTTTATTTCATTCAGCATAATTATTTTGAGATTCACTCGTGTTGTGCGTGTCAATAACTTATTTTTTAAATCGCTGAGTAGTATTTCATTGTATGGATATACCACAATTTGATTATCCATTCAGATTCTTTCTAATTTTTGCTTATTACAAATGAAGCTACTTTGGACATTATCTTTGGGTAGATATAAGCTTCCTTTCTCTTGGGTTAATATTTAGGAGTGAAATGGCTAGATTACGTAGGTGTATGTTTGACTTTAAAAGAACTGCTAATTGTTTTGGGACGCCTGGGTGGCTCAGTCGGTTAAACGTCTGCCTTCGGCTCAGGTCATGATCCCAGGGTCCTGGGATCGAGTCCCAAATCGGGCTCCCTGCTCAGCGAGGAGCCTGCTTCTCCCTCTGCCTGCCATTCCCCTTGCTTGTGCTTTCTCTCTCTCTCCCTGATAAATAAATAAAATCTTAAAAAAAAAAATTAAAGAACTGCTAATTGTTTTCAAAGAAGCAGTGGTACATTTTATATTTCTTTCTTTTTTTTTTTTTTATAGATTTTATTTATTTATTTGAGAGAGACAGTGAGCGAGAGAGAGCATGAGAAGGGGGAGGAGCAGAGGGAGAGGAAGAAGCGGACTCCGGCTGAGCAGGGAGCCTGATTCAGGGCTCCATCCCCGGACCTTGGGATCATGACCTGAGCCTAAGGCAGACTCTTAACTGACTGAGCCACCGAGGCGCCCCTGTGACTACCCTATTTTAAATTGGAGGCCCACTCCCCCTGTTTTCTCCCTGGTGGTCATGACCTTTATTTAGTCTTCAATTTTAGCCATGCAAATGCTTACTGTGGTATCTCATTGTGGTTTTTATTTGTAGTTCCCTAAGAACTGATGGTGTTAAGCATCTTTTCATGTGCTTATTAGCCATCCATCTACCTTGTTTAAGTGCCTTTTAGATTTTTGCTGGGTTTTTTTTTTTTTATGGGGTTGTCTTCTTTTTTACTGAGTTGTAATAGTTTTTGTATATTCTAAATTACAAGTTATTTATTGGATATTCATGTTTTGCATATATTTTCTACTAGTCTCTGGCTTACTTTTTAAGTGTCCTGAAGAGCAAAACTTTTAAACCTTGATGAAGCCCAATTTATTATTTTATTTTATATTTCATCCCTTTCGTGTCACATTTAAGAAATTTTTGCAAAACCCAAGGTCACTAAGATTTTCCCCTTTGTGTTATTTTAGAAGTTTTATAGTTTAAGCTTTTAATTGAGATCTGTGATTCATTTTGAGCTAATTTTGGTAATGGGATGAGATACAGTTTGAAGTTTATATTTTTGCTTATGGCTGTCCTTTCCCCATTAAATTGCCTTGGCACTTTTGTTGGAAATCAATTGATCATATCCAAATAGGTTTATTTCTGGAATTTCTGTTTTCTTCCATTGATCTATTTTTCTTTTTTTTTTATGCCACTATCTTGATTACTTGATTACTGTAGCCTCATGGAATGTGTTGGGAAGTATTTCCTCTTCTTAAATTCTATGGAAGTGTTTGTGTACAATAGGTATTATTTCTTTTTGAATACTTAAAAGATTCCACTAATGAAGCCATCTGTGCTTGGAGTTATCTTCTGGGAAGATTTTTAACTGAAAATTCAATTTCTTTAATAGATATAGGGCAATTTATGTTATCTATTTCTTCTGAGTTATGGACTTTATTTAAGAGCATTTCATCTAAGTTGTTGAATCTATTGGCATAGAGTTGTTCATAATATTTACTACCCTGTTAAGATCTGTAGAATCTTTAGTGATGTCACCTCTCTTATTTCTAATATGAGAATGTAAACACAACATATCAAAATTTAATATTGCTTTTGTTTTCTATTTTACTCATTTTTTTATCCTTATTATTTCCTTTTCTCTGTATACTTTGGGTTTAATTTTCTCTTTTTTCTAGTTTCTTAAGGTGAAAGCTGAGATCATTAATTTGAGACCTTTTTCAACATAGGAGTTAGTGCTATAAATTTACTTTTAAGTACTGCTTTAGCTGCATCCTATAAATTTTGATATGTGGTGTTTTCATTTTTATTCAGTCTGAAATACTTTCTAATTTCTCTTTTGATTTTTACCTTGATCTGTGGGTCATTTAGAAGTATTATTTTATTTCCTAGTATTTAAGGATTTTCTGGATATCTTTGTGTTATTGAATTCCTAATTATTTTGTTGGGCGGCAAGTTCTGTAAGTGTAAATTAGGTAAAGTTGGTTGATAGTATTGTTCAGGTCTTTTATATCCTTACTGATTTTTTGTCTACTTGTTCTATCATTACCTGAGAGAGATATTGAAAACTCTGATTATAATTCTCCTTGAAATTTTTTTTTTATGTTATCTTAATCACCATACATTACATCATTAGTTTTTGGTGTAGTGTTCCATGATTCATTATTTGCGTATAACACCCAGTGCTCCATGCAGAATGTGCCCTCTTTAATACCCATCACCAGGCTAACCCATCCTCCCACCCCCCTCCCCACTAGAACCCTCAGTTTGTTTTTCAGAGTCCATTGTCTCTCATGGTTCATCTCCCATCTCCTTGAAATTCTATTAGTTTTTCTTTCTTGTATTTATTATTTTTTTTTAAAAAAGATTTATTTATTTAATTGAGAGAGAGAGGGGGCACGAGTAGGGGAGGGGCAGAGAGAGATAATCCCAAGCAGACTCCCTGCTGGGCACCAGAGCCTGGCCCATTGAGAGTCTCAATCCCATGACCCTGAGATCACCAGCTGAACCAAAACAAAGAGTCGGATGCTCAACCGACTGAACCCCCAAGGCGCCCCGTCTTTCTTATATTTAGAAGCTCTACTAGGTGGATGGATGTTTAGGGTCATTAAATCCTCCTAATGAATTGACCCCTTTATCATTATACAAGGATCCCTTTATAGCTAGTAATATTCTTTGCTCTGAAATCTACTTTGTCTGGTAGCCACTGCAACTTTCTTTTTATTAGTGGTACTATGGGTAATATATTTTCCATCTTTTCACTTTTAGAGTATTGTGTCTTCATTTTTTTTTTAATTTTTTATTGTTATGTTAATCCCCATACATTACATCATTAGTTTTAGATATAGTGTTCCATGATTCATTGTTTGTGCATAACACCCAGTGCTCCATGCAGAACGTGCCCTCCTCAATACCCATCACCAGGCTAACCCATCCTCCCACCCTGTGTCTTCATTTTTAATGTGAATTTCTTGAAGACTGTATTCAGTTGAGTCTTGCTTTTTATCCAGTATGACAATTCCTCCCTTTTAATTTGGATATTTAGACCATTTACTCTTAATGTGATTATTGATGTGACTGAGTTTAAATACATGATCTGCTCATTGTTTTCTATTTGTGCCATCTGTTCATTGTTCCCTTTTCCTGCTTTCTTTTAATTTATTGAGAATTTTTTATAATTTCATTTAAAATTCTTTGTTGGCTTATTACTTTTAATTTTTTGTTTTAATTATGTTTTAATGGTTGCTTTAGAATTTATAGGAACCCTATATGACTTATCACAGTCTTATTTCAAGTAGTAGTATCCCACTTCACATATGACATAAGAATCTTACAATAGTATACTTATATTTCTCCCTCCTAGTATTTGTGCTATTGTCATACACATTACTTCTGCATATGTTATAAACTTAAAAATAATTATTTTTGCTTTGAATAGGCAATAATATTTTAAAGATATTTAAAAAATAAGGAAGTCTTTTATATTTACCACATATTTACTATTTTCAGTGCATTTATTCCTTTGTGTAGAGTCAGTTTCCATTTGGTAACATTACCTTCTGCCTGAAGAATTTTTTTTAAAAAGATTTATTTTTTCGAGAGGGAGAGAGAGAGCGTAGAGGGAGGGGTAGGGCAAGAGAAGGGGGATCAAGAGAAGCAATCTCAAGCAGACTCCTTGCTGAGTGGAGACCCTGATGTGGGGCTCGATCTCACCATCCCAAGATTATGACCTGAGCCAAAATCAAGAGTTGGATGCTTAACCAACTGAGCCACCCAGGTGCCCCTCTGCTTTTGTATTTCTGAAAAATTTTTATTTTGCTATGTATAGAATTTTTAGATTCACTTTTTGTTGTTCAGTAATTTAAAGATGTTGATCCATTGTCTTTTGGCTTGCATTGTTTTAAAAAAGAAGTCAGATAAAATTGTTATATATGTTCCTCTCTGTGTGATGTGTCATTTTCCTTGGCTAATTTTAAGATTTTTTTTTTGTCACTGGTTGTAAGCAATTTGATTACTATATGCCTTAGTGTAGTTTTGTTAATGTTTCTTGAGCTCGGAGTATTTTGAATTCTTTTTTTTTTTTTTAAGATTTTTATTTATTTATTTGACAGAGAGATACAGCAAGAGAGGGAACACAAGCAGGGGGAGGGGAAGAGGGAGAAGCAGGCTCCCGGCTGAGCAGGGAGCCCGATGCAGGGCTTGATCCCAAGATCCTGGGATCATGACCTGAGTCGAAGGCAGACACTTAATCACTGAGTCACCCAGGAGCCCCAAGTATTTTGAATTCTTGTATCTGTGGGTTGATAGTTTTTGTCACATCTGGAAAATTTTCAGCCATTATTTCTTCAGAAATTTTTTGTTTAGTCCCATTCTTTGGGGAATCCAATTACACATATATTAAGCAGCTTGAAGATGTTCTGCAGTTCATGGATTCTGTTCACATTTTTTCATCTTATTTTTTCCACTCTATTTCATTTTGTATTGTTTCTGTTGATAAGTCTTCAAGTTCACTTGTCTTTGTCATGCAGTGTATAATCTGATTTTAATTCCACCCTGTGTATTTTTCATCTCAGACATTGAATTTTTTATTCCTGGAAGTTCAACTTGAATCTTTGTAATATAATCAATATCTCTGCTTAATAGGTTTAGTCTTTCTTTTAGTTCCATGAATAAGTAGAATGCAACTATAGCTGTTTTAATATCCTTGTATACTCATTTTCATCTTTGTTATTTCTGGGTTTTAATTGATTGATTTTTCTCCTCATTACGGGTTGTATTTTTCTTCCTCTGTGTATGGCTGGTAATCTTTTATTGGATGGCAGCATTTTACCTTGTTGAGTACTAAATGTTTCTGTATTCCTATAAATATTTTTGGACATATTTTCTGGTATGCAGTTAAGATACTTGGAAACAGTTTGATCTTTTCAATACTTGCTTTTAAGCTCTGTCAGTTGAAACCAGTATAGCCTTCAGGATTAATTATCTTCACTACTGAGGTAATACTGTTCTGAATACTTTGACAAATGCTTCTTGTGTTATGAAGTTTTATACTTTTGATGATGGAAAAATGAACTATTCCTGGCCTTATGTGAATTCTGGGGATTGTTCTCTCTACTCCTTTTAGGTGTATCTTTCCCTAACCTTGGTTAGCTTTCTCACACACATGAGCTGGTCAGTTATTGGCTAAATTCTTGTGAGAACTTGCAAATTTCTGTAAGTCTGTGTAGGTCTCTCTCCTGTTATTCTGCCCTATAGCCACCTTGGCCTTCTAGACTCCCAGTTCCATCTTCTTAACTCACTGAGACCATTAAGCTCTGGCTTTGTGCACTGTAGATGTTAATTGCTTTCTCCATGTGATAAGCTGGGACAACCATAGGGATGACCTTATTTTTTTCCCTTAAGAATCACTGTTCATCATTGCTTAATGTCTGAAAACTGTTGTTTTCTTATATTTTGTCTGGCTTTTTTCCAGTTGTTTAAGTCAGAAGGGTAAATCCAGTCCCTGTTAGTCCATTTTGGTCAGAAGCAGAATTCTCCATAAATGTGAAAAAAATTACATAATATATATTGAGCATGAATTATATTAAGAGTGCTTTTCACACAGAAAATATTAAAAAATAGATGTTTATATTGCTATTTCTCTGCCTGCATCCTGTTATCCACTGAAGGTTTATTATATATACCACCTTCTATATGAAGCCTTTCTAGACTGCTGCCACCCAGATGATTTATTACTCTTTTTTTTTTGTACCCACATCACTTTTTTTTTTTTTTTTTTACATTTATTATGACACAAATCTATGTTACAAGTTTTGGTTTACTTATCTTTCTTTGTGGTAGATTGTAAGCTTTTAGACAAAAAAAAAGTCTATCTTATTTATCTATCCTTAGTTTCTAGCATACAGTAAATGCTTGGATATTTATTGCATAAATGATAATCAGGAGTGTCTACACATTTTTTGAAATATTCAAGAGTAGAATTTTTGATTGGGAAGGAATGAGAGGTGGTTTAAGGGTATGAGAACATTTGAGCAGAATGAAAGCAGAGGCTAAGATTTTGGGGATCCAGAGAGCAGCATGAGAGCAAAAGGTGGTTTGTTGAAGTTGGTAATATATAATAATAATACTAATGCTTCTACTACTACCACTAGTAGTAGCAGTAAATTTCCTGTGAGAAAGATAGGGGGTATAGAATGGAGAATGGGAGAGACATACACTAATGTCAGTGAAACCATTTTGTAATTACATTGTTGTAATATAGATGATAACATTGGTGACATTATATAAATATATATTGTGTGAATCAGTGTAACTTGAATTGTTGTAATAGAGGCTTTTAAACAAACTGCTGAGAACACAACATACTTTTGGGAATAGGTAAAACTTAGAAGGAAGTGGTAGGAATGGATTAACTGAGAAGAAGCAGATGGGGATTCTAGATAGTGAAGAATAACATAAACACAAAAATAGTATAGGCCATAAATAAATGTAAGAACAAATGGACTTTAGTGTTGGGTTCATAGGGCTTTACTCTCATCACCACTTGGTGGGATTCCAGACAAATTCCTTTGCCTATTTGAAACTCAATCCCCTTATCTATAAAATGGGTGTGGTTGTTGGGAAGATTATATGATGCATAGAGAACATTTATTTTATATCTGGCAGATAGTGGGTCCAATAACGATTAGTTTCTTCTTTTTAGACATTCTATATCTTCTGATGAGGAAAGAAAAATGCTTCAAGAAGGACTTTGTGACCCCTCATCACTTTGTATAAGAGCCCAGGTATAATATATATAATTTATGAGTATAACAAATGTTCCCATTTATTTCCTATTTCCATGACAAATGAAGATTGCATTGCATTTTTGTGGTCCAATACTAAGGCTTAGGTGACTTTAACACTCAATTTCTTTACATCTTCTACTTTTAACTTATATTTAAAACTATTGGGATTATTGGCTAAACTTTACATACAAATTAAATCACTTTACTACCACAATTCAATATTTCTCAGAAACACTTCTATTTATAAGGGACTTATGCATTGAATAAAGAATTGGAAAGGAGAGTATCAGAAACCCTAAGTTTTCCCAAATCTTGAATTCATTTGCATCTATCTATCTATCTATCTATCTATCTATCTATCTATCTATCTATTTATTGAGGTATAATTGATGTATAACATTATAGTAGTTTCAGGGGTAATTTTTTATTTTATGAATAAAATTA
The DNA here is from genome assembly GCF_964656455.1 of Halichoerus grypus. NCBI lineage: Eukaryota > Metazoa > Chordata > Mammalia > Carnivora > Phocidae > Halichoerus > Halichoerus grypus. The sequence goes on from NC_135722.1 coordinate 40,270,052, forward strand.
GTTTTGATTTCAAAAAGAAGTGATATAAGATACACAGAAGTGATATAGGATACAAAGTAAAGTTTAGAAACCTTTGACCTTAAAAAATAATCAGCCTTTAAATCTCCAATCATCTTATATAAGACCTTATATAAGAGCACTGTTAATGTGCACTTACAAAAATATTTTGGATACATGGGAATTTAAAAGTGATTTAGCAAAGCTAATCTAGAAAACAGAGAAATCTTTTTATTTCTTTCCTGAAGAAAAAATTCAGGACTAGTTAACTAACTGTATTTGCTTAAGAGAACTAAAGAATTTACACAGTTAATAAAAAGTGATAAACCATAATAGTTTGGGAGCCAATTTTTAGCACTGTTTTTGGCTCTTGAATACTTAAATTAACATATACAACTCACAGGTGTAGTACATAATGTTGCCGATCCTGCCTAGTGAAGAACCACCTCTCGTCAACTGCTGGGTGCTGAGCTGACAAGGATCTTGCATGGGGTAGCACCTGGCTTCATCTGCCCCCTTTATTATAGATTGGTTCTTTGCATTTGTGAACCTTCCACTGACCTTGATGACAGTTTGCTTGGTTGAGAGTTACCTTATTTTTAGCTTAAGATATGTTGCCCTAGGATGCTTGTAAACATGTTGAGAGACTAAGTTTTGTTGAATCACACAAAACTCCTCCATAGGGCATGAACTGAAACTGAGGAGCTGACAACATTAATAATTCAGCATTTGGCAGTATTGTGGGTATTAATGCATTTATAGTTCAGCTTGACAAACTTTGACCCAATTACATGCAAAAATGAGTTTAGTTGTCTCATTTTAGTTTCTGATGAGTATGTTTTATACTTTTTTTCAGCCTATACATGTGATAAAGAAAATATTAATCTCCCCTTAGAAATGCAGGGTTCATAGGCCACATGACTATGTGTTGTAGAATAAAAACTATGTATTATAATAAATTGCCATCTTGATTTAATGAAAATAATGTTAGGAATTTTTATATTACATTATGGCTGATTTGGGATATTTTAAATTGCCCATTTATTAAAAATTTCAAGGTGAAGTACCTATTTTGGTATTTCAAGTAAACATTTAACTCCTAACTTTAAATGACCAGTAAATTTATGTACTCTATGAAGGAAAACTATATAAAGCATTTATCAGAAAAATTGAAACATGCTAATAATAATAGCTAAGTATATTCAGTATTTAGGACTTAAAAGTTATTTCACAAAAATTACTTTTATGGGGAAATAAATGTATCTTCCTGTATTAAAATGCCATAGGAGTGACACAATTTCTATTAAATTATTAGTAACTCCAGGACACGCCTCATAATTTGTGTGGTCTAGAAATAATATGGCAGTGACTGGAGTGGAAAGATCCTGCTCCTTAAAATTTGGTGTCTTGTTGAACTGTCTGAATAGTCTATGTCTGTCTGGCACATACCAAATACATCTTACGATTGCAAAAGAATTATTTTTAGATATCTAATGTAGCCTCTTTTGGACTGACGTAACCACTTTGTTGTCAGATTTCCTTTTTTGAAGAAGGTAAATGAGAAGTTTAAATTTTCATATAAACAAAAAGTATATTATTTGGTCCTTGAAGTATTTGTGTCCATATTTTTACCTAGAAATCCTTATTATTATATTCAAGTTGAATTACAAGGAGGAAAAGCTTATAAATTTAAAATAACATTTTGTGGTGATAAGATGTGGTTTATATTACTCGGTGAAAGACATTGACTTAATAAAACTGAAAGGAAATAAACAAATCCAATGGAGACTATTTTGTTTTGGCTGCTTATAAAGCTGATTTTAACTTTTAATAAATTTCAGTATAGTCAGAGACTTATGTCTCAATATTATATTTTCACTAACATAAATCTTTAAATGGGCAATTATGTCCGCATGATGAATATGGGGGTTAATGATGGTAATTTGCCACCTGTGTCATGAAACAGTTCCTTTTGATCCTTATGTAAAAATTTCCATAGTTTTCTTGGTAAGTCTTTAGAGTTTAAAAAAAATCTGAATTAAAAAGAAAAAATTTAACACTATAAAAATCTCACTCTTGCCAAAAAATGAATCATGCATAAGATCTGAAAATAAGTAGAAGAGAGTTAGAGATATATTTTAGATAGCAGATTGGATCCATTCAATGAATTTTAGGATTGTCTTTATTATGCTATGGTAATAATAAAATGGCATTGTGCTACAAGCTTAGTAATAAAAATGGAATAGATTTTAAACCACAAGCTAGTTTAGTAACTTAAGCTCAATTTCTCTCCACTTCTGTATCACTTGCAAAGGAGAATGTACTACACCTCTGTGAACAACCTGAATTTCTCTTGCCCTGGAAAATCATAAAGTCCAACTTGGCTTTTGACACAGCCTAAGCTATGTGGATTAGGTAAAACTGATCTTAAAAGAGAAAAATTGGAGACTCAGCAAACCCTAGCAGATATTTTGACACACTCTTGGAGCTGATATGAGTCGTCATAAATTTAAACATTACCTTTCCTAGCACAGAAACTTCACTAATAAATGGCTTTGAATATTTTATGAATGATTAAGGATCCTGTTTGTTAATAAGTCCTCTGGAAACTATGACTTTTTTGGGATGGTTTTGCTTTTGGAGGAAGGAGTGTGGAAGAGAAGGTACTGATGAGGTGTCATATAATTTTACAAGTTGCATAACTGCTTTTAACTATGAAACTATCTCTGATTAAAATAACAATTGAGCTTGTAATTTTTTCTGAACAGCTGCTGCTACAGGGGGTCATTACCTTGGAGAGCTTGAAAATAATCGTACTCCTGATACATGAGTTATGTAGTCTTGTGTTTTACAGCAAAGCACAAAGTTTAAAGCCTATAGAAGAATGTTATTTGAAAGCTGTCAAACCATGTTAAAAAAGACTGCATCGTCAAAAGGCCCTGGTGGCCACGATTCTGCATGTAGCCTTGTCTTATTCATTATAAAATGCATGTTTATAAAGTTCCACAGAGCATCCAATTCCCAATTCACTTATATCAGCAAGACTTAACTTGCTCATTAATCTAAATTCTTTTGCAACTTTAATCTACATGTTTAATTAATCATAAAATGAGGCGGTAAGTAATTTCAGCAATGTGTGGCTTGTTATCAGATGCATTTAATCACTCTTCTGTGAGCTCATTTGGAAACACCTGAAGATGTCGAGTGCAGTTTGAATAAGCATAAATTATTCTTTGTCAGTGTACTTCACTCAACTAATAAGACATTAATTTAAAAGGCACTGTTTGTCATTTTTAGATCTTTACCAATATTTTTAGCTTAGCAATATAACTCTAATTGTATATATGATTCACAACTAGTGCCCGACATAGGAAAGGGTAAGAGTTTAATTCATTTTTCTTATTTACATGTAATTATGTCATGTAATCTTAGTTTTTAATGAGGATTAACCATCTTGTAAGTATTCATATGATTTTGGAATAAGGTACTAATGAATTATAGTTGGAAAAATTATTTGTTGGTACAAAGGCTTGTGATTCCTTGTTTCTTGCCTATGTTAGGTCTGAAAGGACTTGAGGTTTGGGAGAGGGCATTTATTTGAGAATATAGGTACTGCACAGAAGTTATATCATGTCACAGATGTTAACCTTAAAATAATCCAAGTAAAATAGCTACATTCAGCTATCTCAAATAATAACATATGTAGTCCTTGTATAGGACCAGATAGCCTAAAATAATGACAGTCCCATTTTCCCCCAGTCTCTTAACAATATTGCACAATTGATGATTGCATTTTTTAAAAAGGCAAAAACCAAGAGCAACAATAACAAAAACCCACTCATAGTTTCAGAGCAAAAAAAAAAAAAAAAAATCGTGAGAGCTGAATGGGTTATATAGCTCGATGTCAGGAGTATAGGAATAAAAATTGCATTTTATAGGATGTCATCACCTGTCCTGTTCATGCCATGAGAGTAGTGACATACGGTAAGAATAATTATCTCAGTGGAAACAAATTTATTTACCTGCCGTGGAGCATCCCTGTTCATCTTACTCACGAACTCATCTCACTCATATGCTATCCATGGATTGTCAGCAGTGAGCCAGAGGGGATGATTCCTGAAAAGGGAATATTGGTTGGAGCTGAAATATAGCCATATTCTCCGTTTTTATTTGATGTGCACATCTCCTGGGCTACTTCCCTTTCTTCAGGGATCCTTTACACTGAGCTAATAGTTATTTATATGTCCACTTCTTGCCCTATGCCTCATGACTATGTAAAAATTTTTCTTCCGTTTTCCTTTCTAAGGGAAAGCAAAATCCCAGAAAAACTCTTTTGTATAGTTCAAGTCATACAGGCCATAGCAGCACATTGCAGTGAAATGCCATTTACTCTTTTTTTTTTAAATTTTTTTATTGTTATGTTAATCCCCATACATTACATCATTAGTTTTAGATATAGTGTTCCATGATTCATTGTTTGTGGAAATGCCATTTACTCTTACTTCACTTAAAGCCCTATAAGTTGTTTTCTTAGAACCACTGGTGAAAACCTTAACCCCTGAGGCCTTTTTTAGAATTATCCTTGAAAAACAATATTTCATTTGGACTTAACTTTCTTAATAAGAATACTTTTTAGATTTTTGAATAATCTTAGTGGATAGACACATACAGTCTAATATGAAGGCTTGCTGTCAGTTTTTCTTAACAAAAAACCTGAAACTTCCCTAACTGTCCTTCTCCTGGGAAAACCTGAGATAATTTTTCCAAATGGATTTATTTTCTCGTTTGTTGTTTTGGGTGCAAAGAAAGAACACCATGTTCCCCTTCTTTTGCCCCAGTTGATGTGTGAGAGACCTGACCCATTTCCTATCAGGTCCTTCCACGCAAAGACAATGATTATTTCATAAAATTCTATATGCTAGTTGTAGCTATTTGTTTGTATGATGTACTTCAAGAGGAAGATAAACTCAGTTCCATGCAGCTTTTATACTCTTAGATGTTTGAATATGTGCTTATGCAGAGAGATGTATATATATATACACAACTTTACCCCAAATGCGTACACACTGACACTTGCCCAGTTACAGACGAGGATATACCACTTAATCATGCTTCTCCAGTGGAGACTTCACAGTGGGTTAGAATGTACAATACCCAGAATATTGAGCTACTCTGGTGGGTGCAACAGAATGAGTGGGCCTTCCATCCCCAGTTGAACTGACAGAGATGGTTAGCAGGACTCTGACTTGACTGCTAACTTCTATGACTAAAGGACAGCATGCTGGTTAAGGAAGGGATCACTGATGGTTGAGAGGGGGGAGGAAGGATGAGTAAGGAGCATGTGCAGTGTGGTGTCCACTAACACAGGTGCTCTGGGGGAAGGTTTGGAAGTCCTGCATGGACATCAGAGAGAGCAGATGAGTGAGAATGTCACAGTGTAATTGGATACAGGCAACACTTCTGACCTCATACTACAAGTCTCAATAGTTATGTTAAAAATGGGAGAACAATGTTATATTCAGCTATGCTTTGTGTTACCTCAGGATAATTCCTAATATCTTTCTCTCCCCAGTCCCCATCTTGCCAACAAGTGGCAAGTAAAATTCTGTTGTATTTTACTGAAAAATTCATGTGTTATTTCCTACAAACACTTTGATTTATGCCCATCCATTTTTTCCTTTGAATCCAGGCTTTGTGAACATTGCCTTTCTATAGCAAACTAGTTTTCTCACCTCATTTGAAATTGGCTTTATTAAGAGATCATTTAGGTATCATATCAGTATAATACATATTTGGTGGGTTTTTAAAACATTTTTATTTATTCATTTATTTGAGAGAGAATGAGAGAGAGAGAAAGGACATGATTGGGGGCGGGGAGTGACAGAAGGGGGTGGGCTTAATCACAGGACCCTGGAATCATGACATGAGCCTAAGGCAGATGCTTAACTGGCTGAGCCACCCAGGCACCCCATATTTGGTGGTTTTATGAGAAGTTCTTATCCTAGATGTTCAAAGCTCTGCCCAGATAATATTTTTATAGATCCACATAGCCTTGCTCACATACGAAAACAAAGTATTAGGTTATACAGGTCGTTAAGTATGTATTTAGTTATTTCTCTGGAATTTGCATGAGAATGGGTTGACTTACAGTTGTGTTAAATTTCCTAGTGCCCTAAGCTTAGAAAACTTTGTGTGTTTTTTGAAGGCAGCATCTGAATCACTTATGTTCAGGAGAACATAGTAATACCCGTAATTTTAGAATTGTTTATATTTTCTCTATACATATATAGTATTGGCATAGTTATTGTTCTTATTGGCATCATATTAACAATGTGTTACAGCCACTAATAATCATTTATTCATATATACTTCCAAGTCTGTATTTGAAAATCCCAGATTTCACTAATAGTAAATGAGGAAGCAATTTATAATTTTCATATTGCATTCTTGCTTTTTTTTAAAAAAAATTTGCTCCCCCTTTTGTAGAGCATATGACCTATTTATAAAAAAGACTGACACTTAATTACCTGATTTTTTAGTATTTCTTTTTTTTTTTTTTTTTTTTAAAGATTTTATTTATTTATTTGAGAGAGAGAATGAGATAGAGAGCGTGAGACGGGGGAGGGTCAGAGGGAGAAGCAGACTCCCCGCTGAGCAGGGAGTCCGATGCGGGACTCGATCCTGGGACTCCAGGATCATGACCTGAGCCGAAGGCAGTCGCTTAACCAACTGAGCCGTCCAGGCGCCCAGTATTTCTTTACCTATATCATAAAAAGACATCTCTGAAATATTCATAGGCTGTATTTGTAGGCAGTCTCCAACTTACTAATAGGTAAAGTTCTGAAAGTTTATTGTTTGGAATTTGGAATTGATATTCTCATAGAAACCAGGTTATAGATGGTGACTTGGTTCACTGGGCAACCTACTGATACCCATTTACCCCATAATATGGCTGAATTATACTATTGACAGTACTATAGTAGCTAACTAGTGTCTGTTAAATGGTTTTGGTATGAAATGTCATTTTGAATCTTGTTTTAATAACATTCTTTTAATGAATTTCTGGTGGTAGGATTTGACTTTTCCTACTTCCACTCTACCAGTGCACAGCAGTGGAAATAAAACACCCCTTGAAATGGAATTTGGGGGTCTCTAGGTATTGAAAGAAAGTAACTGGTATCCTGACTGAAGTAGGAGGGAATTGGTGACCTTGGTGGCCCTGGTATAGAGATGTGTGTCTGTTTTATAAATGAAGGGTATCCCACTGGAGCTGGGATATATACTGATATATATTGATACATATTGAGAGAGTGAGGAAGGAGCATTTTTAAATTTTACACTAATGTGCTAAAGGGTGGAGAAGATCAATACTTTTGCTCATTCACCATGCCTCACAGCATGTTCCAAGTATTTTCATTGTATGTCTTGTACATACTCATTCCCACCCTCATAATTTTGGCTTTCAGTTTTTAAGTTGTAGCACCGGTGAGAGTAGTTCCGTTTCTAAGAGGAAAACAATTTTGGAATATATTATTGATTAGATCTTATGTAAGGTGAGGTGATACAAGCATAGAGGACGCAGCTGAGGTTGACTCAAAGTTAAATATTCCCAAATACATGACAATTCACCCAAATGAAGACCAGTTCATTCCTGTTTAACTACCTTATGTCTTTCAGGTATCAGAAGAAAGTCATATTAAAGTGCAAATAGGTAATGCAAAGTTTATTTGGTTGCACATAGAATGTCATCTTAAACCTCAGCAATTGAATCATGTTTATCCCTTTTACTTCAAATCTGGCAAGAGATATATTTTTTTGATTGCCATGGGGGCAAGTATGAAAAAAGGAGAGTAGCAGGGAGAAAATGAGAGAACTGATATTTAAAAGATTCTTAAGATTTAAGTTGTTAGTTTAGAGAGAACAGTTTGATGAGTTACAGGTAAAATAGAATTTGGTTCCCCCCCAAAATACATGGCTCAAAGTGGTAGGGAAAAATGCTTGACAATACGAACTGTGTCTTCTTAACCTGGGGAGTTGGGAAAAAAAACCAAACCATTTGGCAAAGTGAAAACTCATGCCTACCAAGTGAAAAATCTGATCTTTTATCATCTAAGCTCATAGTTGGGTAACTCACAAACAGCATTACCCAGTGTATAGGTTGCCCTGGCAAGAAGCCAACAGTGAAATCAAACTCATAAGCACCCTATAGAAAACCCCTCAAATTACTGCTGTGCTGTTGCCAGCTGGACTGCCAGGGAACAAGAACTGTACAGATCTCTGTGGAAGGACGGGGTTACTTAACACAGCTTGATGGGCTCTGTTCCTACTCCTGTTTTCTTTGGTTGACGGCTGACCACCATACTGGTTTGGTTTGAAACAAGACTGAAGTGAACACAACCACTTATATGCACCTTCCTGTTGTACACTGCTCTCCCACCTGCCCCCCGCAAACTCCATACATACCTTATAGACCTTGCAAAAGGAGAGAGAGAGATGTAACAGTGTCTTTGAGTAAAGCATGCTGGACGTGGGTGACACTTTCTAGTCCTTTTATTCCACAAATCCATCAGATCTTTAGAAGAAGAGTTATTTCCTTGGTCTTTGTTTGTAAGTGCCAGAATTTATTGAATGTAAAAAGAATCACATCTTAAATGCTTCTAATTTTGTTAACTTTTCTTCATTTTAAATCATTGCTTTCTTCATTATCCTAGAGCTGGAATGGTTATTCAGAAGCCATCTAGTCTCCCTCTTGCCCTTGGATAAACTCTTATAGGTAGCTACTTCTGTCTTACAGTATTTCAAAAAAGAAGATATCAAAAGATACCCCAAAGGGCCCTAGATGGCTTCAATCGCAACATTCCATGAATTAGAGAAACCTTTGAATGAGTGAGGTGGTGGGATCTTTCCCTGTAACATGAAACCCATGGATTCACATGTTCTAGTTCCCATTAAGTTTAGAGGCTTTCAAAGTTTTTTTGACTGATTTAGAGTAAGGAATAATTTTTTATTTTAACCAAGTGTGTAATATAACATAGCTGAAATAAAGTTTTCATGAACAATACTTACCCTTAATATGCACAATGTGTTCTGTTTTCTCTTTTTTTCTCCTTGCCTCCTCTTCCTTTGTTTCTTCTCTCTCCCTTCCATTCTCTCCTTTTCTTTTTAATAAAAAAATGCCAACTGGCACTCAGAAAATTGATTTTATTCATCAACCCATAGTTTGAAAAATACTCATTAAAATAAGCAAGCTTTTTTTTTTTTTTTAAAGGCTTGATCTTCATGTTCTTTGATCTACCATTGTTTTTAAAGAACTAAGTCTCTTCCAAAGGACACTAATTCCATTGCCTGTTTTGGTAATATTATTAGAAAGATAAATTTTATACCTCAATGGCATATGATCTGGCATATGATCTATTAATAATACCACATATTAAGTGCTTAGTTGTACCAGATTTTATATTAAATACTTTCTATTTATTTGTCATGAGAATTTTCTCATTTAATCTTCATAATTACACTGAGAGGTAGAAACTGTTCTTATACCCATTTTTATAGTTGATAAAATTGAGGATCAGAGTAGTATATCAACTTTTCCAACACAGTAAATGATAAATCTTCAAATTCAAGATTGTTTGACTCAATGACCATGCTGTTTCTCTTAACTCTAATAACTTCTTAATTTTGGCTTCAAAAAAAACATTAAGTGCCTTTATAAAGAGTCTGTATCACAAAGCAAAGAAAAACAGACTTGTGATGATGATTGACATATATTTTTAATAATGTAAATGGAAACTTCTTGATAAAGTAATTTTCACTCTAAAAGAAAAATAGAAAAAGGAAAGAAGAAAGAAAGAAAACCCTAACGCCATGGATAGAAAAAAATTGCTGCTTTATTTAACTCTTGTATAATTAAATCTTGTGAAAGTTTTCTTTTTAAGGAAAAAAGAAATAGATATACATGGAATTACATCTTATGCTACAGTCCAGTATATTTTAGCAAGTCAGAGGAACTCAAATATGAATGAAGAGTGGAATTTTCCTCTCGTTTTCTATAATAACTATGTTTTTTGAAGAGAAAAATGGAGGAAAAGATGACCATCATGCCTGGTTTTGAAGAAAACTTGTTTATATGTGTAATACATTGGAGAAATTGTTTGGGATCTCTTTGACTATGCAGACATGTGACCACTGAAATTCTTAAGCAAGGTGTGGAGCTATCGGCTCCATAAAACTAATTAGGTCAAATAAGAGTGATTATTTTTGAAGGTAATTCACTTAGCTCATTTTTCCAATCTTTCTCTGGAAAAGGGAAAGTATTTAAGAAAGAAAGTAACAATGGACACAGTTGGGTTTTATGACCTCTTTTATTTCTGTCCTGAACCTCTGCCACAATCTTAGGGTTAATACTAGATAATGTCTATCTCTCTTTTCCCCTCTCCGTATCTTTCCTTTCTTCTCCTGTGACTTTTCTTTCCTCTCCTTCTCTCTCCCCTCTACCTTACCCTCTATTTTCTCATCTTCTCTGCCCCTTCTTTCATTTTGCTTTTTTATGTGCAAACCTAGTAATCTAGATTATAACCTTCATTCTCTTGTTAGAAAGATGATTCTTTTTATCTTCTAAATAAGGTGGAAATGGATGTTGTTTCTGTTTATTAAAATGATCTTGAAAAATAACATCCTTTCTGTATTCTTGAATTCCACTCTTTCTCCCATAAATCAAATAGATTTCAGAAGAAATCTATTGTCCTATTTCTGGAAAATGTTAAAATGTTGCCTTCTACTTTATATCTTCTTGGGAGTAAGATGTGTCTATGGTCTTTGTATGACCATTGAAGAGAGAACCAAAGATTCCACACTAAAAATTAGCACTGATCCAGATATTTCTGCCACAGTAACTATAAATGAACCTTTGTAAGTATACTTGTTTATATAAGGAGATGGAGTTGCTCAATATGTGATTGCTATGTGATGCTACCCCAGAGGAGAATTTGAAAGGAGGCAGGTATGCTAGATCTAAGCCTCATTGAACTCAAGGTCAGGATTCTAAAACCAGCCTCCTCGAGGGTACTCAGACAAGGTGGAATAAGATGAACTTGGATTTAAAGATACTACAAAAACATGCTTTGAAGTCCTGAGGAAGGTAGGAAGGAGTACTTTCTATGATGGTAGAGTGTAATAAGAATGTGATCAGTAATAGGTACATGACTGGGATATGTTGATGAAATTGTCAAATATTGCTGTGGGTAGACACAGGCACATCGCTGCAACCATGTTGGGCAAATACACAAATGTACAAAACACGGGGCAATTTTTAGTGTGTTGGTACAGTGAGATGCAGAACAAGAAAGAAAGCATATCTATATTCAGATAAATGGGAGATAAAGGAGAGCAATAATTCACTGTTAGTTGGGAAAGAATTTGTAGAGTTGGTGGATTTTGTAAGTGATGGTTTCCCTGGCTTATTGAGTCTAAAGCAATAGATCTAATGTTACTCTGGTGTTATCTTCTTTATCTATTTTATTTTACTTTTTTAATTAAAAAATTTTTTTTTTTATTTGACAGAGAGAGAGAGAGAGAGAACAAGCAGGGGGAGTTGCAGACAGAGGGAGAGGGAGAAGTAGGCTCCTCACTGAGCAGAGAGCCCAATGTGGGGCTTGATCCCAAGATCCTGGGATCATGACCTGAGCTGAAGGCAGACACTTAACTGACTGCACGCCTCTTGTTTGTCTATTTTAATGTGAATCTTTAAGTAGAATCACACTTACACATTTTTTAGATATGGATTCTATTCTTGATTCAGGATTCTTCTGCATCTTAGGATCATGTACTGCTATCAAGATGAAACCTCTCCCATAGCACTATTAGTTCTAGTAGCACTTAAAGGTAACTAAAATAATTGAATTTTTGTGATGGGGCAAATACAGCAAATATTATGAATTTGATTCCTATGTGGAAGTTAACTTTGTTTTGTTCTATTCTCTGGGCTTTAAATCTAACCTTGGCCAGCCTTGTTGGTCACAAGGAGGAATTGGCTGAGAGAAAGCAGACACATTACCAGCAATCTGTAATCTACTTAGGAAACCTCATCCCTCCTCTTTGTCACTCTTGATTTCAATGTTTGACTTTTCAAGTATTTCTAACAAAGATAGATAATTCACTTTCCTTTCTCTTTTGTCTCTTATTTAGCAGTTCCATTAAATATCTGTGGAGTGGAAACCAATTTTGCATATAATGTTGGAATGATTCCATAATAACAATCTGCTTTAGGACATGTTTTCTGGGTCCTGTGTGTTTCAGGGTAAGGGGGACTGAAGAGAACTACCATTTATTGAACACATGTGTTATTTAATTTGTACAAGAGCTCTGAAGTGACAATTACATTTAGATAAGGAAGCTATTTGGCATCAGGAAACAATCCTAGTAAAAGAGCAAAATTGCCACAGATTTTATTTAAAAAACAACACTTGTAGAAAATGCCAACTTATCTTTGCCATTATAGTGGGTTGGAATGAGAAATAATTGAGATATAAAGATATAAGTGAGAAAATATGAATGATGAGACATAAATTATTACTATTTGCCTCACCTCCACAGTGAATTATTAGAAATAATGCATCTAAAAGAGGAAATAGCACTGTAATTAGTTTGACTTTGTAACATGGTATCTCAGAAAAGACAATGATTCATACTTCTGCTCAAGTGAGAAAACACTTCTTATTCTAATTTACTTACATGTATATTGACTAGATAAGGGAGCCTTGGTAGAACCACAGGCATAAACTATTTTTAACATGTTCATATAATTTGACTCCAGGGAAAGGGATCTTTTGATGCAAAGGGTCTTTGATGACAAAAGATATCCTAAAATGACATAAATTTCAGTTTCTACTTCTTGCATTCCCACCTCAAGTTTCAGAGATAATAATGACCAATTTTTAAATAAAATCCCCCCCAAAATAAGTGAGGTCAAATGTCTAAAAAAGGTGAGGTAAAAGGTAGAGGAGCTACCTTTTCTTTATTTTTTACTTTAAAAATTTGTAGAAATTTTGTTAAGCACCTAATACTGTGGTTGATTTGTGACAGATTGCTTAATAAATATTATTGAAATGAAATGTGGAAATTAATATGTGCATATTCATTTATTCATTCTTTTTTTTAAAACTCAGCAGACACTTACTGAGGGCTTAATATGTTCCAGATAGACATGTTTGAGATTTAAATGTGAATAGCCTATTAGAGCCAACCTTTAAGTAGCCTAAAATCTAATGGAGAGATGGGTAGAGAGAAAATATAACAACATATTTGTCTTAGAATTGAGATATGATTGAAGTAAGATACATAGAATTTGAAATTTTCCAGGGAGAGCTTGGGGAAGGCTTCATTGAGTAGGTTAACATTGGAACTGCTTCTTAAAAGAGTAATACAGAGTTACTTAGAGGAGATGTGAAGATAGAGAGAATGTTCTGTTCAGGGAATAGCACTTGTAAAACCACCTAGACATTAAAAAAAAAAAGGCTTGGTATATTTTGAGATTTCTAAGAATTCAGTATCATTGCCACATGTGGGGTGGAGGTAAAGGAATTAGGCTGAAGAAATACACTTGAGAGTTTTTGGTGGCATATTTCCTGATATGAACCTGGAAAATGTTTAATTTCAACTAATTAATTTCGGTAAGGTATGGATTTTTCTAGGAAATTACCCATTTTATTAGAATCTCCATGATGCACCTTTTAGTGCCTTTACACATGAGATATTAAGCTGTTAAAATGATGACATTGTGCATAGAGTGACAAGATATGGAAGGAGTTTGGAATGATGTATTGAAAGAGTTGCTAGTCACTTTTGCTTAAAATCGTCCTTCCTGAGTTGTTTTTTGAACTTACTTTTACTTTGTCAACCAGATTTGCTAGACACTTATAGGTCAGTCAAATGCTCTCAATCCTAAGAAGTAAAGACACTAGGTGTTAACATAAATACAGTTTATTTTTGGTTAATAGTTTTTATTTCTATTTTTTTTTAAAAGATTTTATTTATTTATTCATGAGAGACAGAGAGAGAGAGAGAGGCAGAGGGAGAAGCAGGCTCCCAAGGAGCAGAGAGCCTGATGCGGGACTCGATCCCAGGACCCTGGGATCATGACCTGAGCTGAAGGCAGACGCTTAACCATCTGAGCCACCCAGGCACCCGTTTTTATTTCTATTTTTAAGAGAAAATGTAGAATATGCAAAATATGTGAATGCATATCATCTCGCTAGCTGCAAAAAAATGTTAACTGGGTGTAGTTTTGGTTTCTACATTTCTGTGAACTATTTATGATGCATACTTTTTTTTTTTTAAAAGATTTTATTTATTTATTTGACAGAACGAGAGAGCAGGAGAGCACTAGCAGTGGAAGGGGCAGAGGGAGAGGGAGAAGAAGGCCCCTTGCCGAGCAGGGAGCCCGGTGTGGGGCTCGGTCCCAGGACCCTGGGATCATGACCTGAGCCGAAGGCAGTCGCTTAACCAACTGAGCCACCCAGGTGCCCCTATGATACATACTTTTAAGAATTTATTCCGGATGCAGGTTTCATTTTCACATAAAGAGAAGGTCAGGCTTTACAATGTTTGTTATTTTCCATTTACTTTTTTCTTCCAGAGAAACACCTCAGAGGTTCCAGACTTCATTTTAAAGAAATTAGAGTTCCTTCAACTTTAAATTGCTTCAGTAGGTCACTACCAGATTATAGAGAGCATGATGTGCTTTACAAGTTGAAAAGTTTTCCACCAAGTAATAGCAGCAGTGAAAATTGTCAGAGAAACAACTAATTAATCTCTGCTCCTTTACAGCTGTTTAATGCAATGCATAACTAAAAGTCCTGTTAAATTAATTAATGATTTCAATTATGAACTTTTCTCCAAAATGTTATGATTCGTATCAGGCTGATAATGCAGTGACCTGGGAGTGTGAAATCTGTGTTATGAAGAGAGTCGCCAGTTAATTGATTCACAAATTATTTAAAGTTTGTTGCACCCAAGGGAGTGCTCAGTTTCATGACAGTCATTTCTTAAAGTGTACAAACTCCTTTTTCACCTTAAGAATGTCTTCAGTTAATAAGCGTGATAAAATGCCGGCATGTTTCTGGGGCTATGAGTAATCTTAACATTTATGATATAGAATCTGTAGGTTGACTACGTGGAACTTAAATCTATATTGGAAGGAGAAAAAAGTTAGCTAAATTATCAATGACTCTCAGGGTAGTTTTTTCATTGCTTTTTACTTTACTAATTTTAGTTTTGTAAACATCAGTCCTTAAAATTTCTTTTTTTTCTTTTTGCATTTGCTATACATTGAGCATATTTCATGTTAAAAGACATATAATTATGCATTCTTAAGAAGCTTTTTTTTTAAGGAAATTTTTAATGGGTAAATAACACAATATAACTTGTTTTGATAATTGGCATTTGAAGCATTTGGATTGCTCGTAGGTCTAAAATGCCTAGCCTTAAAAGTTGAAGAAGGTTTTAACTTCTCAATGTAAGAACATTAATTTCTGTACAACACTTTGAGTCTTTTTTTATAGTATATAGGACAAAATTAAGAGAGTCTTTGCTACCAGTATGGTTGTTTTACCTGTAACTTAAATAGCAAATGAAAGTGTATATATGTATAAGGAAGGGAATCAATAATATCATTAATATTTTATAATGTATTTATTAAAGTTTTATCAATTTTTTTTATGCTGGGCTTGAGCTGATTTCAGTTTCGATGATATGACCATAAATAAGAATCTTTTCTTGATTGTCCATGGCTGGCTGAGGTAGAAGGGAACAAAGTGATACTTGAGGAGTGACTCAAGCAGGAGAAGAAGGAAAGCAGGGAGGTCTCTGGCTATGAGTGGAGGCTATATTCTTAGTGACCTCTATAGTCTTTTCTGTTCCATACACATATTAGGGCTTAATGAATAGATAAAAAATCTGATGCTTTTAGGGTGGTTGAACAATATCTTTAGTACTTTCACTCCAATTTGTTTTTTTTTTTAAAGATTTATTTATTTGAGAGAGCGAGAAAGAGAGAGAGAGAGAGTACATGAGAGGGGGGAGGGTCAGAGGGAGAAGCAGACTCCCTGCTGAGCAGGGAGCCCAATGCGGGACTCGATCCCGGGACTCCAGGATCATGACCTGAGCCGAAGGCAGTCGCTTAACCAACTGAGCCACCCAGGCGCCCCCTCACTCCAATTTGATAGGCAGTGTAAGAAAGACATTTTTAATTTAATTTAACTTCTTGAGAAAATTTTGTCTCTCAGCTCTGAATTGGTAAGATGCATTTACAGGATGGAGCAGGAAACTTATATTTTGGACAAACACTATGTTTGCAAATTTTACTTATCCTGATGACTCCTGTGTTTCACTACCCCCCCTTTTTTTGACCTAAGAAAATTGCCCAAAGAGAAGACAAAGAGAGAAACAATATTATTAAAAATAAGTTTATCTCTGTTAAACTTGCTGCAGGGCAAAAAGAAATGGACTTGAAAGGGAAGTAAATTTATACTAATTTTTGCATTGTAGGAAATGTACTATTTCAGACACTGACTGACTGCTTCTGTTTTCTAAAATTAAGGAGCCTATAATCTCAGCACCATTAACAAGTGCTGTCATTCAGATACACAGTGTCTGGCTGATTTAAATAAAATGAAATGAAGATAGTTGTTTCTGGTCCCTTGGCTTCACTCATTGCCATAAACATATGCTCTGCGTCCTGCTTCTTTCCATCTTATTTATGACTTTAATTTGTTGTGTGGGCTGCGCTAGAAATTAAATTTAATATAATTCTCCAAGGGACCCTGTCATATAATAACATGGTAATTTCTGTGTATCCTTTTGAAAAATGAGGAAATTAATTCTTCCTGACATGTTCTAATTATTCCAGTGTGAACGGCAAATCCGTTTTTCCTAGCCCCTGAAGTGTTATAGGCAAATGGCTGGTGTTCAAAGCTGAGGTGCTAATGCTGACCAGCAGTGCGTTTAATTTGAAACATGAGCAGACACCTTTCAACACACCTTTGTAATATTGGAGTACTTTACAGAAATTAATTCACTACTTATTTGGCAGCTTAGCCTTGGGGTTATGTTTTTTTATTCATCAATACTATAGTCATGTTAGCATAATATTTCCCGTTTCCTTCAGTGCTTGGTGTCTATGTATGAAACTTAGAGTGTGCGATGGATAGTTCAACTGTATGAATGACAGAGAATCCACACACTTCAGAAATACCAGTTGTATGCCAAATTGTATTTACACTTTATAGAGAGGTGTAGTAAAGTCTTGAATGTGAATTTAATTATAGTCTATGCTTAGCAGTTTTAACTGAAATTACATAGTGTAGGAATTATTGGGACAATCTTGCTGTGAGAAGACTACTCTACACTCTGCTGCCCTGCTGTGAATTTCAGTTGTGAAAATTCAGTTTATTATACAGGGAATGATACTATGAAAAGTTAGTTTGTGAGTAAAATTTATGGAATCAGAATCTCAAATTCTAAACTCTGACTAGAAAGATGTAGCTATACCCTGGGAGATAAAGGGTTAAAGCCATTTATTGGTGCTATTGGCCATATGAGGTGCATGACTTACTCATTTGGGTCGTTTGAACTCCTTCGTAGGTCTATGTGACATTTTTTATAGGAATAACAAAAATAACTTCCTGATACGTGGCCCTTTGTGTGTAATCTTCATTGTAAAATTAGCCATTATACACTCCTCTCATCAGGGCAATCATTTGTGTCAGCCCTGATACAGTTCCTTTGTTTCAGTGAGCAGTTGATAAATGCCATTACATATTGGCCATTTATTGTTATAATTAACAAGACAAGTTGAATGCATGAGATTCTACTTAAAATAGAAGATGGAAATACAATTAAACTTAAAAGAAGTAGAATTGTGTTTGGAGTGGTGTAATCAAGGTTCTTTGTTTATCTGTTTTTGTATCTCTATATTATATTACCTTTAAATTTTAATTTAAATAGGAGGAATGTGAATGATAATAAATAATTGTTCTGATAAATAGCATTAATATTAATTAATTAATACCATATTTTTTCCATTGACCATTCAGCTGCTAGATAAAATTTTATTCTCACTATCAATCTCCTGGGTGCTACTATCAGATTTAGATTATGGACAGGAGGAAACATACTTAAGACTTCTCTGTCTTAGCTTTCCTTTATACTAGATCAATGGAAGAAGTAGTCTTCTTTTGGTTGGAAACTGGGGAGAAAGACATCTTTATTGGTCTGTCTTGGCAGTCTTGAACTTCTGGGGGTAGGCAAGAGAACATAGCAACATGCTTCTTCCCATTCAAGTACATGTCCCTCTATTGTTCTTGTCAGGGTAAGGTTATTTCTGTGGCCCATTGTAAGGGTAGGAGATGGCAGAAGGTATTGGGAGGTAAAGAGGGAGCCAGGTTGTCCCATCCTAGACCATAGACTATAAAAGTTGCTAAAGATTTGCTGATCACAGACTTCTCCTTTATGCTCTAGGGTAGGAAGGGAAATCTACTGCCCATCTGGCCCTTCTTTTCTTTTTCTTCTCCTTTCCCCCCCGCACTGAAATTATGGAGGAATTAGCACGAAAGAACAGAGACAGGCTATATCAGATCCTGTCCATGCTAGACCAGATCATTTTCAGAGCCAGATACATCATTTAAATAGAACTGATTGAAAGAAAGAATTCAGGATTAAAGAATCAGCTCAATTCTTGGCAAATCTTAACTAGAGAGAACAAACTGATGGTTACCAGAGAGGAGGTGGTTAGGGGTATGGGTTAAATAGGTGATGGGGGTTAAGGAGGGCACTTGTGATGAGCACTGGGTGATGTATGCAAGTGTTGTATCACTATATTGTACACCTGAAACTGATATTACACTGTCTGTCAACTAGAATTTAAATAAAAACTTAGAAAAAAGAATCAGCTCAGTTCTTAATATTTTCAAAATAAAAGATCCAAAAAAAGTTGTTGAACAGGTTAAAATGAGCTACTCATATGTGCAATGATGCATTACCTAGTTCCATGCTCTTTCTGGGAAAGAGACTGCAATAATTTTTATATGTTTCCATCAGGATGCCACAATCAGTGGTCCAGCAAAATAAGTGAAAAGAAGTAGACAGTCCCTAATTTCGAAGTTCTTTCTTTTAAAATGTTACTTAGGCTCAGTTTTTAGTCATTTTAATTTTTAAAAATCTTTTACTATAATTTCAAGTTAATAGCCAGAAAAATATGTTAAATTTATTTCTATATACTTTTAATTTCAATCAAAGAAACTTGATGTGTATGTTCAATTTTATTTAAATAGATAAGTTGGAATTTGTTTATTATTTATTTTGCATACATGTGTGTATATATATGTATATATATGTATGTATACCCACACATATACACACATAGACACACACAAATAAACACATGGATATTTTTAAAAGGCCCATATTTGATTTATCTTCCCCCATTAAACTCATTGATACTTTTCTTTTACATCAAAATGTTTCATAAAGCATTTTCATTTATTTTCAAGTTTATTCCATTTTGTTTACTGATTACTATAGTTTAGAACAAGATTTTCTCTATACTCACATATGTTTATATTTTTATGCCAATAAAAACAACATTTATTAAGCATGTGCTGTATCCCAGGCACTGTGCTAATCACTTGATATGCATGTCTCATGTAAAACTACAAACAACTCTTTGAGGTAGTTACCGTAATTTATGAATATGAATATACTTATAAATAAAAACATATTTTATTATTTTATTCATGAGGGAACTAAGCACAGAGAAGTTAAGTAATTTGCCTACAACTGCATAGTTAATAGGTGGGGGAATGAATATTTTAACATATCAAGTGCTTAGAACAGTGCCTGTCACATACTAAGCCTTCATTGAATGTTAATTGTTCCTGTTTTTGTGTGTGTTTATGTGTTAGAATGCTATGGGTTCTGAGTTTCAACCAATATTTGTTGACTCAGATCATGAGGCTTCCTCAAGAAAAAGTGAGGAAGAAACTAGACTAGTTGATCTTTAAACCTAGCTTGTGAGCTTAGCTACTTTTAAGAGCTTCAATCTTAATTTGTCTAAGCAGATAGTCTTTGAGCACCTGTAACATATAAGGTTCACTTTTAGGTTCTATACAGTATATAAAATGTTTCTACTTTCACAGAATTTACAATCTGATGGTTGTTGGTGTAGGGATATGGGAAAACATAATGACTATAATACTGGGTTGAATAAGATTAATTTTATTTTATACTTCAAAATAGTTCATGAGAGAATTTATAAGTCCTAACATTCTTTTTTTTTTTTTTTTTTAAAGATTTTATTTATTTATTTGAGAGAGAGAGAATGAGAGACAGAGAGCACGAGAGGGAAGAGGGCAGAGGGAGAAGCAGACCCCCTGCTGAGCAGGGAGCCCGATGTGGGACTTGATCCCGGGACTCCAGGATCATGACCTGAGCCGAAGGCAGTCGCTTAACCAACTGAGCCACCCAGGCGCCCTATAAGTCCTAACATTCTTAAATAAGCTCATAGTCTCAACCAGATTTTATGCGTGGTTCACAGGATCAGGTTAAGATTCTATGAAAGGATAATAATTTGGGGGTTAGGACACAAGGTGTGGTGATTTCCTACATTTTACGTTTAAGCTGCTAGTTGGACCAATATGTGGAGATGTCAAATAGATAAAATGACAGCAAAGTGACATTTACTGAAAACTTCCTATGGAAGAAGCACAATATAAATAAATCACTACTTAGAAGACATTTTCTCATTTAATCCTTTTAACAACCTGGAAAAGTAGGTATTATTATGATCAACCCTATTTTACAGATAAGGGAACTGAGACAGGTTAAGTACCTTGCCTAAAGTTTCAGAATTAGTAGGTGACAGAGCTGGGACTTAAAATTAGATCTATGTAATGCTCTGCTCTTTTTTTTTTTTTTTTTAAGATTTATTTATTTATTTTAGAGAGCGCGTGCTCTTGGCTGGCTCATTTGGTAGAGCATGCGACTCTTGATTTCTGGGTCATGAGTTCAAGCCCCACATTGGACCTGGAGTCTACTTAAAAAAAAAAAAAAAGGGAGTGACCAACAGTATCAAATAATACTGAGAATTTTAGAAAAATGAGGATTTGTCAATAGGAGCTTATTGGTGAGGCCAGTAGCCAGAAGCCAGAGGACTGAGGTGTGAAGATGATCGGGAAGTGGTGGCAAAACTGTAGAATACTTTCAAAAAGAAGCTTGGTGGCTTAAGGAGCGAGTGGATGGGGCAGTCCTTTAATGTTAGAGAGACCACTGACAGAGGGCCTTTTTTAAATATTGGAATAAGGAGAACATAATTGTTGATATAAATAGAGGGCAGCAATCAGGAGAGAAAGAGAGGGGAGGAAGAAAGCTGAAAGAAGAGAAAGGGAAGAAGAAAACTTTTTTCCTACTTCTTGAAATAGTTTTGCTCAAAGATATTTTTGATAGATTATTCATTTCCGAGGGCTGCTGTAGCAAAGCACCACAAACTAAATGGCTTAAAACAACAGGAAGTTATTCTCTCACAGTTCTGGAGGATACAGGTCCAAAATCAAGGTGTTGGCAGTGGAGCTTCTGGAGGCTTGTAGCAGGGGTTGGCATGCCTTGGCTTGCAGCTGCATAACTCCATTCTCTGCTCTTGTCGTCTCGTGATGTTCTCCCTGCATCTCTGTGTCTTCACGTGGCTGTCTACTTATAATGGCTGCAGTCAGATTAGATTAAGAGCCCACTGTACTACAGTATGACCTCATCTTCATTTAGCTAATTTTATCTGCAGCTATGTTTAAATAAAGTTGCATTCTGAGGTATTGAGGATTAGGACTTCAACATATCTTTTTCTTGGCAGGGGGACACAATCCAATTCATAACAGTAGGTATTTATGGATTACATTATCTTTAAATGCAATACAACTCTGAGCTATGTTTTAAGTATATCTCCCCTACTGTAGTATTATTTGTTCATTAATTCTGCAGATAGAATGTGGGTAACTTAGAGTTTTGGGTATATGAAGCTAACACTTAACGCTGTTTCTAGTTGAGGTGTGACACTTTGCTCACTTAGTCTTCTAATGTCAGCAGTGCATTCCATGTACTATTATGTGAATTCAAGAAATATTTGGTGAGTACCTACTGTGGCTGAGAACCATGACAGGGACCGTGGGACACAGCTTCTCAACTGGTATGCTGTGCAAAGTTTGGATTACAAATGTTCCAGGATATGGGTCCCTCCAGCCTTAATGTTCAGGATAAGCACCTCTAGCCATTAGCATCCTTGAGAGTTTCCTCCAGCATGCCATACAAATCTTAATATTTTCTCTGTGTGCCATGGAATATAAAAGATGGGGAGCACTTCTGGATTTACAGAGACATATAAATTGTCCCTGCCCTCTGGGAGATTATAATCTGGCAGGTAACTAAGAACAACATATGAGGGGCGTCTGGCTGGCTCGTCTGTTAAGCGTCTGCCTTCCACTCAGGTCATGATCTTGGAGTCCCGGGATCCAGGCCCTCATGGGGCTCCCTGCTCAATGGGGAGTCTGCTTCTTTCTCTGCCCCTCACCCCATTCATGCTCTCTTCCTCTCTCTCTCAAATAAATAAATAAAATATTAAAGAAGAACAGCATATGAATGATTTAGAATGGAAGCCGGTGTGTGATAAATGCCAAATAAGAGATTAGAGAAGGCTTTAAGGAATAGGTTGAATTCGATGTGATTTATGAAGTCTGAGTAAAGTTTTTTATAAGGGATGAAGAAACATTATAGGTAGGAAGTAAGGCATGACTCAAGTTGTAGATGTGTGAAAATACAAGGTATTTTCATGAGGGGGGAGTAGGGCATAGTTTTTAAGAGAAGAGGTTCTATATAGGAAATTTATAAAAGACTTATAAAGATGGATTGGGGTCAGCTAGTACAAATGATTTAAGGACTGGGGTCATGTCTTAGGTATTTTTGGTCATCTGTAATGTCTAGGGAAGTGCCTTGTATATGTTAAGTGTGCAGTAAAATAAGTTTGGTTGATTGGCTGATTGAAGCCTTAAAACTGGGGAATAGTAAAGTCAAAAAAAGAAGAAAAAAGAATAGCGTATTCTAACTTAGGTCTATTATGATTATTATTACTTGATGATCTAAAGGCTGCTTATTCATTCCTGTTTTCCTGGTTATTTTAAAAGTTTTATTTTTTTTCTTATTGTGTGCCTTTGGCTTGTTTAATTTAGTAATAAGCTGAATAATCAACAGACCTTGAACTAGTCTGTCAAGTGAGTCATATTATTGAAATGGGGGGAAAGAAGAACAATGACAAGTGTTTTAAAAGAGTGTTTTTCTTGGATCCTCAACTCTGTGGTCAACTTACCTTCGACAAAGTGAAAAAGAATATCCAATGGAAAAGACAGTCTCTTCAACAAATGGTGTTGGAAAAATTGGACAGCCACATGCAGAAGAATGAAACTGGACCATTTTCTTATACCAGCACAAAAATAGACTCAAAATGGATGAAAGATCTAAATGTGAGACAGGAATCCATCAAAGGATTACATAGAGGAGAACATAGGCAGCAACCTTTTTGACCTCGGTTGCAGCAACTTCTTGCTACACACATCTCCAAAGGCAAGGGAAACAAAAGCAAAAATGAACAATTGGGACTTCATCAAGATAAAAAGCTTTTCTATAGCAAAGGAAACAATCAACAAAACTAAAGGCAACCTACAGAATGGGAGAAGATATTCACAAATGACATAGCAGATACAGGGCTAGTATCCAAAATCTATAAAGAACTTGTCAAACTCAATACCCCAAAAAACAAAGAATTCAGTCAAGAAATGGGCAGAAGATATGAACAGACATTTTTCCAAAGAAGACCTACAAATGGCTAACAGACACATGAAAAAATGCTCCACATCATTTGGCATCAGGGAAATACAAATCAAAACCACAATGAGATACCACCTCACACCAGTCAGAATGGCTAAAATTAACAACTCAGGAAGCAACAGATGTTGACAAGGATGCAGAGAAAGGGGAACCCTCTTACACTGTTGGTGGGAATGCAAACTGATGCACCCACTCTGGAAAATAGTATGGAGGTTCTTCAAAAAGTTAAAAATAGAGCTACCCCATGACCCAGCAATTGCACTTCTAGGTATTTATCCAAAGGATACAAAAATAGTGGTTTGAAAGGGTAGCTGCACTCCAATATTTAGAGCAGCAATGTCCATAATAGCCAAACTATGGAAAGAGCCCAAATGTCCATTGACAGATGAGTGGATAAAGAAGATGTGGTATGTATACAATGGAATATTACTCAGCCATCAAAAAGAATGAAACCTTGCTATTTGCAGCAACATGGATGGAACTAGGGTGTATTATCCTAAGCGAAATAAGTCAGAGAAAGACAAATACCATACGATTTCACTCATGTGGAATTTAAGACAAAAGAAATGAGCAAAGGGGAAGGGAAGGAAAATAAAATAAGATAAAAACTGAGAGGGAGGCAAATCATAAGAGACTCTTAACTATAGGAAACAATCTGAGAGTGGCTGGAGGGGAAGAGGATAGGGGGATGGGATAATTGGGTGATGGGTATTAAGGAGGGCACTTGATGTAATGAGCACTGAGTGTTATATGCTGATGAATCACTCAATTCTATCCTGGAAACTAATAATACACTATGTGTTAACTAAATTGAATTTAAATAAAAATAAAAAAAACCCCTTTTTCTTAGGGGGAGGGACTCACTGAAAATTTAAAAAGCTAACCAAAATGTTAATTAGCTCATGTTTTCAACACCAGATTTCTTCATCTTTAAAATGAAGGTGTTGAAAAGATTTCTGGTTTGGGCCCTTCTAGATCTAAAATTCTATGATCCTACAACTAATAGACTGTATTATTACATAGTTCATATTCTTAAAGGGAAACTTGTATACATATTGCCTGCTTTGGCTGTTAGCCTCTAAGTTGGTGTTTTATGTAGATAAGTACATCATTATACAAAGATGATGTAAAGATAATTTGGAATTTGCAAAATATATAAAAGCAAGCAATTAAAAATAAGTATAAAGTATATTCTAAGGTTAACTTTCCAGTTCTTGACATAACCCTCCTCCGAAGAAATTAAATTTGATTACATTTAAAATCATGTGATTTTTAACAGAAAGAAATATACGTATGCAAGTCATTTGTACTCTGCACAATTATTAGTATTCATATCTTTATTTTTAATCAATATTCATTTTGTTTCCTGTTGCAATGGAACACTGAAGAAATAATTCTTGCAATTTCATCTGCTGTGCAGAGGAGTCCTCAATTAATAATAACTAAGTTAACTGTGATGAATACTATTATTTATCTTGCATATTGAACAAGTAGTTATATACTTATGGCAGCTTGTTCAAACTTAGATTGTTATTGTAAGTTAGATTGTTACCATCTAATATGTAATATAACATCTAATATAAACCTGAATGCTAAGAAAACATCCAAGATATAAATATATCTTTAAATATTTGTAATTACCATTTTTTTCTGTGAATGATTTTATAAAGTATAGTATTTTTCTCTCAAGTGATTATTTTTAATGTTTAATTTATATAGACTATAGAGGTGACATCTCAGGCAAATATTTGATGTAATTTTCTATTCATTCACTCACCAAACATTTCTTGAGCACTTGCTTATGCACCCAGGGTTCTGCTAAAGGCTGAGGAAACAAATCTAAACAGAATAGGGTTACTTATGTCAAAAAGCTTATGGGTTAGAGGGGCAGATGAGATAGATACGTAATTATAGTACATTATGCTATCCCATGATGAAGGTTTTTATAAAATGCTGTGAGCCAACAAAAGAAGAAATTAATTTTAAAAGAAGATGTGTAAAGGAAATTTTGATCAAAGCAGTGACTTTGAGTCAGGTATTGATAGAAGAGTTGGGTTCAAAGAAAGTAAGCCCCATAATGGCTAAATCTCTGTCTTGTTCAGTATTCTATCTCTTGTGCCTAGAACAATGCCAGGCACAGAAGAAGCATTTTAATAACTATTTTTAAATGTTGATTCAAACACGGGGCATGGAGATTTAAAAAGATTTAAAAAGGACATGCCCAGAAGCAGGATAACCATAGGCAGAAGCATGAAGACATGGAAGGTCATGGCATATGTGAGGACTTATGATTTAATTTTTTATGGCTGGGATGAGGGAGTATAAAAAGGATGTACTAAAATCTAATGATTAAGAGCATGCACTCTGGAGCATGTACAGACCAGAATTTGAATCTTGACTTCATCTTATACTGCTTTCGTGGTCATGAGTAAAATTCTGATTCTCAGTTGTTCCGCTTAAAAATGTATCAAATAATATTTGTTTATAATGTTGCTGTACAGATTGCTTGGCAATAGTACCTGGCAAATAGAAAGCAGCAAATAAAGTATTAAACCATTAATACTTTTTTTGAGGAAGTGGTGGGCCCTGAGACTGGAAAAACAGATATGATGAAAATTTGAAGGACTTTGTGCGATATTAAGGCGTTTGGACCATTCTTAGGTGATTGGGAGCTACATGTCATTTTTGAATCCTGAAGCAGAAATTAGGTAGTCTTATAAACCTTATACTATTAGAGGCTTGCTGGCAGTATAGGAGGCCATCACAGAACATATACTGAATAAATGATTTCAATATTTAAAGCATGGATATAAAATAAAATGTGCTGGGATCTAGAATTTTAGTTAAATTTTAAATTTAGTTAAGTTAAATTTTAGTTTGCTATTGAAAATGAGCCACAACATATATACATGGTACTCTGCAAAAGAACATTTAGTAGCTTAAAAACTGTACTTTATCCTATTTTAATAATATTCTATTACTGTTACACAAGTTCAACATTCCTCATCCTGCTTCTATTGCTCAATTATTTGGTGCTCATTCCAAACAGGGAGTAGACAGCATGAATTTATTAACTTGGTTAAGCAAAATGACCTTCCTCATGTCTCCTGAGGTTAGGAGATGAGTTAAATCACATTGAAGGAAACAAAAATTTAAGAAAAAAAAACCAAGAATAAAATAGTTAAACTGGATGGATGTTATTTATAAGACTAATATATCAAAGACTCAAAACATAGCTAGCGGTAGACAGTGGATGATCCATCGGCTGATAATTGAAAGTTGATTTCATTTTTGTAGGTCATGTTCCAAATCTGGCTGATCCAATAAAGTTTTTTTTATAGACTACAAGTTCTAGAGTTCATCCCTATACCAAAATCTTCTTGCACAATGTCTTATATTTATAAATTCATAATTATATTTTTGTTCAATGTCATAATTTATATTTCAGTTGATACAATCAGTGTTTACTCTTTTAAAAAATGTCTTAAAAATGTCTTTTTTTCTTCAATAGGGCAAAGAGAATGGAAAAATAATGATTGGATATTTTTTGTTAATGAAGAGAATTGTTATTTCCCACTGTTATGGTGGAAAAGGGCAAAAATATCAGTTCTCTTAGTTATTTTAAGTGAAATTAATGCTGATGGTTTGAAAGTTTTGATTAGTATAGCTTTGGCAGTTCAGTCTGGCTCAAGGAGTTTTCTACAGTGAGGAAATGATTTTTTTTTTAAAGGCCTTGACATGTCATTTTTGAATCCTGAAGCAGAAATTAGATAGTTTTATTATAAGACTTATATCAAAATATTATATTGTGATACTAGAGGATTGCTGGCCGTACAGCAGGCCTTCAGAGAATACATACTGAAGAAACAGTTTCAATATTTAAATCATAGATGTAAAATGAAATCTACTGGGATCTAGAATCCATGGGACAAGAGTAGTTTGTTAAGATGGGTAGAAAAGGGCACCTGGGTGGCTCAGTTGGTTAAGTGACTGCCTCCGGCTCAGGTCATGATCCTGGAGTCCTGGGATCGAGTCCCACATCGGGCTCCCGGCTCAGCGGGGAGCCTGCTTCTCCCTCTGACCCTCTCCCCTCTCATGCTGTTTCTCTCTCTCTCTCTCTAATAAATAAATAAATAAAATCGTTAAAAAAAAAAAAAAAAGAATGGGTAGAAAATAGTTACCACTAGGGCTTTCTAGATCAGCATTTCTCCAGGTATAATTTGAGTACCCCTAACTGGATTAACTAACTGTATAACTAGCTGGATTTGAGTGCTTGTTAAAAATGCAGATTCATGATGCCCCAACCCCAGTCTGTTGAATTAGAATCTCTTGAAGCCCAGGAATCTTCATTTAAACAGATTCTATAGATGGTTCTAATCACCACAGAGAATGGGAACCATCGTTCTAGAAAAATAATTTGGTAAAAAGCTAAGATTTTTAAAAAAATAAGACAAATATAAAATTGGATTTCTGACTAAGGCAGCTTGCATCACTGAGTACATCTAAACTCTGATATTGAAAACTGACCTTTTAAATT
The DNA here is from genome assembly GCF_964656455.1 of Halichoerus grypus. NCBI lineage: Eukaryota > Metazoa > Chordata > Mammalia > Carnivora > Phocidae > Halichoerus > Halichoerus grypus. The sequence goes on from NC_135722.1 coordinate 40,298,505, forward strand.
CATTTGTTTTAAAAATTTAAAACTTCCAAAGTAGCAACATGTAAACAGCCAGTTCGTACATTACTTCAGTTTCATTTATAAATTACTTTTGAATCCTTTGGATTAAAGAGAGAAAATTCCGCAAATTTACTTTTGACTATAATTAATTTGGCATATGCTTTTGAATTAATAATGAGTTCTGAAGTCCCTTAAAGAGCTTTTAAAAAGGTGGTGATATCTTTTCATTGTTCCTAAGTCACTGAGTGGCATGCAGATATTTGTCATAAATGAAGTAGTGCTAATTAAATATAGTTATTCATCTCTATCAATCAACTGAGGTTAACTATATTTGTGACTTGGAAGAAGTAGAGGGATGGAAAGTGAAAGAAGTGACATGAAACTTGTATGAAATGAATGCCAGTTAAACGCAGAGAAAGTATAATTATTAAGATATTGTGGTAATTGGTTTTGGGAAAATCCCTAAACAGCACTATTTCCTTGTTTCTGAATACAATATGGTTTTATTTTTTCGTCCCTTTCTGATCCCACACCTTATTTCCTATAGAGAACTTCATGATTATTAGGGTTTAGGAAATGTTTGGTAATGTCTAACTGGATGGAACCATTAGTACTTTCAATAGTAAAAATGTAAAAATGCTTATAATGCCTTATATAACTCAATAGACTATAAGAAATTGGGAAAGTTATCTATCATGAATACTTCCCATGAAATCTGAGTCATAGTGGGATAATCAAACACTAGAAATCTAGTAAATTTAAGCCATCAGTAAAAATTAACTTTAATATGCTTCTTAGTTGTTAAACATGTGCAACCCTTTTTTCTCTTATAATTTCCTGTTCCATTTCTCTCTTCCTCATGTTTCTTTCATGTAGTTTATAAATTTGAATATTTGTATTTCTTAACCTTGTATCTTCTTTTTTTTAACAAAAGGGTAGATTGAAATACCCAAAAGGCATTGGGATTTTGCATAGTTATGAAATGACTTGAACTTTTATTTTAAAATTTTTTCCAGCTGTATAAATTGTTTATTTTGGAAATCTGTTGGGCTTGTTTTGTGGAAATTATCATTTTAGATGAAATGTTTACCACGTTCCAGGTATTGTTTGAGACAGTGGAGATATAACAGTGCATAAAGCAAAATCCCTGCCCTCATTAAGTTTATATTCTAGTGGTAGTGGGGAAGATACTAAAAAATAACAAATAAGCGAGTAAAATAGAGTATGTCAGAAGGTGATAAGTGCTATGAAGAAACAACAAGGAGGATAAAGGAGGGAGGGAGCACTGAGGTGGGGAGTTGGCTATTTTATTGTATAAAATGCAGTAAGGCCACGTGGATAAGGTGATATTTGAGCAGAGATCAGAAAGAAGTGACAGAGGAAATCATGCAGATATCTGAGGGGAGAGCATCCTAGGAAAAGGGTACTAATCTTGATGTATAGGAGTACACTTGATGAGTTTGAGGAATAGTAGTGAGGAGGCCAGTGTAGCTGTATGGTGTGAATGATGAGGATGTTCCAGATTTAAGCCACTGCAAGGGCTTTTGCTTTTACCCTGAGGAAGATGGGAAACCATTGGAGGGTTCTCAGCTGAAAAGTATCATGATCTGACTTCCATTTTAACTCTGGCTGCTGAGTTGATAGATTGAAGTTGATATCAAGAAGACTAGCTAGGAAAGAGGTTTTTGCAGTAATGAAGGAAAAGAAGATGGGGTCTTGGATGAATGAATGAGTAAGTGAATGAATGAACAACTAAATAAATAATGGTTGTATGTCATTCTGAATAAATATCATGAAAACTGAACTCGTTAGGTAAGTCTTCCCTGAGGAAGTAATGATTGAACTGAGATCTGAAAGAATAATAGACAGTGATAAAATAAAAGAGCTTGGGAGGGGAGTAAAATATTATAGGCAAAGGAGAGAATGTATGCAAAGGTTCTGTGGTGGGAGGGTGCATGTTGTGCTCCAGTAACTGGAAGATTGCTGATGAGGCCAGAGCTCAGAGAGCTAACATTGATATGCTGATTATTTGACCTATTTCTAGAAATAGTCTGAGGTAGTTCTTATTTCCGTTTTACAGTTGAGGACATTGAAGCTTAGAGAAGCGAAGTGACTTGCCCAGGATCAGAATACTAGGAAATTGTGGAGTTTGTTTATTGCAGTCCTTCTCCCCATCCCCATGACAACACTCACCATAGTATAAGTTCAATGATGGCAGAAACTTTATTTGGTTCAAACTGTATCTTGAGCAACTAGAATGGTGCCAGGCACTTGGTAGATGCTCACTAAATACTTGCTGAATAAATGAATGAGGGAATAAGTTAGAATCAAGGTGTATCTAACTCCAAAGTCTATGTCAGATGCAAATTGGAGTTATCTAAGATTGTTTCTTAGAGGTTTTGATAAGGGACCAAAGCCTTAGGCCAGTGAAATCCAAAAGAGATGAAGAAAAAACATTACTGAAGGGGAAATAGAGCTCAGAAAGAATAAACTAAGTGTTTCAAAATAAATTTGCTATAAACTAGAATAGGTGAGAAGAGAGGAAGAAAAGAAGGCTCTGATTCTAAAGCTGGGTAGCTAACTTCCACAATAGCTTTCACTAGAACCTGGACCTGGAAATCTTCTTGCTTTGCTATCCCACAGCTGCACATTGCTTTGACTTAGCCAGTCTGTCTCCTGGGAAACAGAACATAGTCAATGTGCCCCCATACAATTTCTCTCTCTCGTTCTCTTTAGTTCTTGCACTCGCCAGTTCCCCTTGCCCAAACATTAATCTTTTCAGGTGCTCTCAGATAATTTGTCCCCAGTGCAGTGTGATTGTGGGGACACACGGTGTAGCAGATGATTTTTGGTTCTGAGTTGGTAGTTCTGGTGTGTAACTTTACACCTGTCCATAGATCCATAGATACTTCTCTCTGAAACAGAACTTTGTGTATCTCATTCCTTTGTATATCTCACTCCTTGCAAAGCAAGAAAATTTCCAGGTCCATGTAGTGAAAGCTATTGTGGAAGTTAGCCACCCAACTTTAGGATCAGAGCCTCCTTTTCTTCCTCTCTTCTCACCTGTTCTAGTTTACAGCAAAATTTAGGCCTTAATCTTTCTGTTTCTTTACCTTGCACTGTCTCATGTTCTTTTACCACTTCAAGCCGTTTATCTTTTCCCTTTTGTTACAGAGGAAGAAATGTTCTGTCTCTTCATAAGGTGACATCTCCACTTGTGCTTTTTACTTCCATCCCCTCCTACCTCAGCCAGAACTTTACTGTTAATTATTCCCGATACATGTCTGGCAACACGTATCTGCTCTTTTTCATGGAATTAGAGATTCAGGTTCTAATTCCTGTTTTATCACTTTCTGGCTTTGGAAACTTGAGCAAATTATTTGACTTCTTTGAGTCTCAATTTCTTGATAAATACCAATTTTCTTGCTAATAACCTTGCAAGTTTATAGTGAATCAGTTAACAGTATTGTATGTGACAGCACTTCATAAGCTACAGAACACTATTTGCCAGATCTCCTTGTCCTCAATCCAATGGAATCTGGCTGCCATTTGATTCTAGATAACTCTATTGAAACTACGGCCTTCAAGATTATTGGAGATTGCCTAGTTTCATATTTAATGCCTTTTTCTCAGCTCTTAATCTTCTTACTTTCTATTGCAGTTGATATTTTTGGCTAAAAAGGGCTCAGCATGGTACTTAATATGTAGTAGATATTTAACAAGTTATTAGTAAATAAATGTATTCTCTTTAGCCTTTTTGGGTGAACCCATTTTTCCCCCTCATAAACCAGATATATTCATCTCCAAATTTTGTCTATCTCTGCTATTTTCACTCTATAGTCTCATAGAAGTCTGGTCTGTTCTAAGACCTTTCAATTCTACATGGATGGACCTCACATCTACTTTTTCACCTCTGTCCTGAGCCTTAGTTCTGCCTATTTAACTCTATGTCTCTACCTGGACATCCCATTGTCACTTCAGATTCACCAAGTTTACTATCTCCTTTCCCTAAACCAATTTCTATTTTAGGCTTTTGTATTTTTGACAGTGATACCAGCACTCAGTCACTTAGGCTTAAAACTATAAATGCATTGACTCCTTTTTCTTTTTGTATCACTACAGTAGTTATTCATTTGTTCATCAAGAGTGATAGAGGTGTTACTTTATATGGGGATGTCCAAGACAGCTTCCCTGATATGGAAACATGTGATCAGAAACCCCGATGAAGTGAGGGAATAAATCATGTAAATTATTGGGGGAAGAACTTTCAGACAGAGAGGGAAATGTGCAATGTGCAGAAAGGCTTTGAAATGGAAGGTACTTGGCTGTTCAAAGAAAAGTTGCTACCAATAGTGTGATTAGATCCAACTGAGTGAGTAAAAGGGAAGTTGGCGATGCTGATAGACTATTGGTGGCCAGATCAAGTAGTGTCTTCTAGACTGTGACTTTTATCTAAGTGAAATGGGAAGCTACTGGAGGGTTTAAGAGAGGAGCATGATGTAATTTCAAACATTTTTAAAAGAATCACACTGCTGTGAGAAGAATGGCCTAGAAAAGTGGGTGTGAAATAGGCACACTAGTTAGGAGGCTAATACAAAAGTGTTCAGATGAGAGATGATGACTTGGACTAGAGTGGTAGCAGCAGAAAATGGTACATGAATGTGTAAATTAGAAAGAAAGAGCCTTTTCTGGGCTCCCCTTACCAGGGGAGGTAGCATGGTTTACTGAATTGGTGAAACCTTTTCTCCTAGGTGCTTTTTCCTTTAGATGGTTACAGCTTTATGCCAGGGTACATGGCTTAGTGAGCAGAGTGCTAGCTACATTTGTAGCCTGCTTGCTCCTTCATCTGTGCACCCTTGTACAGTGAATAAATTCTATAATGGTCCACAGTTTTCCTGGATAGAGGTCAAGGGAATGAAAATTCACTCTTTTTTTTTTTTTTAATTCCCATTATTCTCATCCAGGTCTTTATCACTTCACATATATTTAATCTCTCCAGCTAGATTATAAATCCACTGAGAACCAGAACTATTACTTTTGTTTGTTTGTTTTAAATTAAATTAAATTTTATTATGTTATATTAGTCACCATACAATACATCATTAGTTTTTGATGTAGGGATCCATGATTCATTGTTTTCATATAACACCCAGTGCTCCATGCATTACATTTACTTTTTTTTCACCCTAGATCATGATCAAATATGTTTGACCACTTCTGACAAGCTATGTGTGAAATGAGTAGAGGCCAGAAGGCAAAGGAATGTCATGTGAGAAACAGGAGCTCTTAACTTGTGTTCAAGTCATGGACTCTTTAAAAAATATATTTTTTAAATTTTTTAACTTACTTAAATTCAATTAGTTAACACAGTGTATCATTAGTTTCAGATGTAGAGTTCAGTTAAGTTATGGACTCTTGAGAACCCTTTGAAAACTATGGGAAATCTTTCTAGAAAACATGCACATGCCCGGCATTTTGCACATGATTTCAGTGGTCCATGGACTTTGCAGCCCTTACCCCAGACTTTGGTTAGATATCCATTTGATCTGAACCAGAACTGTCTTATTCTTTGTTTCACTAATAGCTGACATGACGTCCTATCTGTAGTTTGATATTTGTTGATAGTGGCAATAATGAAACCATTTATGTCTATTCTTTGCAGAGATCATTGTACTAGAGTTCCTGAGGTCTAAAAGTTCTGCATACTAATAAACACTAATTATAACATCTTATGTCCATTGTTAAGAGACAGGGACTATCAAATGTAAAGCTCATTGATATGACCTTTTAAGTTAAAAGTGGATGTGTTTTTTGTAGCATGTAGTATTAGTTGTTATTTGAGAGGTTGATTATTTCAGTATACCTGGGTTTGTTTTAATGGCTGATACCAACTGCAAGGAAAGTAACAAAATACTTGATATTTTTCATATGTTCCTAGTTCAATAACCCAGCAATATCTTGAAATGACCTGGTGCGGAGGATGAGAAAGTCTAGGGACTGCTGCCAAGTCCTGCAGAGCAGCAACATGGAAGTCGTTTAGTCAGTTTTACTAAAAGTTTGAAATCTACTGTACTAGAGGCACGTGCAGAAACTGTGTTAATTGCTAGCTTATTTTCCATATGGTTCTGTTTTAATGAAGCATATTTGATGCAGATGGTTGGAAGTAATGTCTAAACTGGCCCTGACTAATTCCTATAGTGCTTCCACTCCAATACTTAACAGTGCCTTTGTACAGTTTCTTCATTCACAGCTTAAATTTTTTTTAATTTTTATTTTTTAGTTGAAATGTGGCCTAGGATAACTGAAAACTGTTCTTTAAACTTGACCTCTGCAGAGAACAACAACAGTCATTTCCTCTCTGATTCTAGGTCAAAGCTACTCTCCAACTTGGTTTCTTTAGTGTTAGTGGGGTTCTCTTCATCATTATTATGGTTTTCTGGATGTATTTAATTGAGGAAATTGGCATTACAAAGGATCACGTATAGGAACTGAAGTGACTTTACCAATAGCTTTGTTAACATGATAATACTCTTACCTCTTCAGGGATACGAAATACAACAGCCTAGAATATTAATAACTATCCCTTATTTGCACATTTTCTATATCTTATGCAATGAAATTAGACTTGCTAGATATTAAGTTGGAAGTGAAATCAAGGGTAAATTGTCTAGCAATACCACAAAAATCCTTCCATTTCCTTTCTTCCCTTCTATGAGACTAGAATATCAACATATAGTCATTGTGTTTGTCTTAAATCTTTAGAGAGAGTTCAGATATGTTATCTTGCTTAACAATGATATGCTGATTTCCTCTAAGTGTTTTATTTTCATGTACTTGTTGCTAAATATGTGCACTTGTCTTCATATTTGTTCATATTTGCTTAAGAATATAGATAATGTTCTTGTTAGACTTGAGGTTGAGTTCTGCAGAGCAAAAAATGAGACGTGGTTCAGTGGGTTTGTATCCATTTTGCTGTGGGTTTTTTTTCTCACATTGTCACTTAAATATTCTCTTTGTTATCTGAATAGGACATCTGCTGACTAGCCTGACCCTCTTTACCTGATTGTGTGAAAAGTCTTGGTTAAATCTGTTAGGCGTTGGAGGCCCAGGGATCTGCTAAGTGCTTCTGAGCTTGAAAGACACACTGTCCTTGGTCTGTTTTGTGTTCCCCACTTATGGACACCTTTGATAAATAACCCTGATGTAGGTATGGGATAAGCCAAACAATGCAGTATTCTGAGCAGTAATTGATCCAGAGGGCTAATTACCTCTTAATAAACACTGGACTTTTTCTCATATTGTAGAGAGGTTAAAAAATGTAGTACAAAAATTAATTTTTCACCCAACTTAGTTGTTATAATATAGGCAGTCCTAACACTGAAGAAAAAGAATTAAAAAAAAAAAACAAACAGCCTAGTTTGTGAGAATCACAGTTCTGTTTTTATTTACCTCTTTTTCCCCATTGTCTTTCACTAGGAGGAAGTTAACACTAGACTAGGCAGTGTTCTCCCAGATATACTTGCATGTGTTTAGGGAGTAATATTGAACATACACCCCTTTGCCACAGAAAGTATTCATCTTTAAATGTCAACTTCAGTGTTGAAATTTTATGAGATAGGAAAGGAATACACATTTTCACTTATTTTAAACTTCTCCTTGGAAAATGTAGTTTGCTGCTGTTGTCTCAAGTTGGAAGGATTTGCAAAGTTTTCTTCAAATACTCATGGAAAGCAAATGCAATCCTGAATTAGACTAGAAAAAAAATGTACCTTTCTTCTAAAAATCTTAATAATTGTAGCATATCAGTTTTAGTCATTTTTTTGAACTTTTACTCAATTTATATTCACCCTGGAGATTTCTTCTTCTTTTTTTACTCTTTTGTCTTGTCTTGTTTGTTTTATTTCAAGCATGGTTTAACTTTTCACTGCAGCAAGAACCTAAAAACGTCAGAGTAAGAAGAGAACAATTACCTTTGTGACAACTGTCAATTATTCAAGATAGAATATGTTATTTCCCAAATAATGTTTAAAAACAGAATTGAAGAATTACTTTTGAGTTTGGTTCACTTTGAGAAATCTCAGAAAAATTTTGAAGATTTGTCACTGTTCTTCCCCTTATAGAAGAATGCTTCTTAAATTCAAAGAGAATAGCTCTTTTGAATACTCTCTGATTTTGAACTCTGTGGAAAACCACTTACAAGGTATGGGGATCCCTATGTTGAATTAGGCAGCTGGAGATCAGCTATTACCATAGTGTTGATAGTAAGTGTGGGAGGGGCTCTGGAAATGAGGTTTTTTTAAAATACCAGGTTGCTTCAAACAGTGGTTTAAGGACAAGAAAAATACAGAATCCAGCTACGTAGCTTTTTCACCATTATTGTGTAGATGTTCGGTACTTGGGAGGTTTTTTCCTTTCCTTTTCTTTTCAGAGAAATAATACTCTTAGTTTAGAAATAAAACAAGATATTTGGCTGGGCTTTGTGTTAGTTAGGCTTTAGGCTTTTATTAGGTTTTAAAAATTTTTATTTTAAAAAATTTCTCACTATGGTTTTCAGGTCTTATTCCTGAACTATATCTCTTTTGGTCTTGATTTTGTTTTCAGAGAAATAGCAGAGCTAAGCTTTTCATTTAATTGTAATAAAATACTGCCCTAAAGAAGAAGGAAATATGATTTTTTTTACTGGTTTATATAGAAAAGCATATAACTGTAATAATATTTTAACTATAGTTTGTATAGACCATACTCATTTAAACTCTATGCAAATCTTTGTTACTTCAGGGCAAACAAGCTACAAAATCATAATGTGTGGTGTAGTGAGCACACACCATAAATTTGATAATCATACTTGTGAATTCATCATATTTTATATAGGAGATCGCTGTAGCATTATGAATAGTAATGTGCAAATGACGTGAAAAAATGTTGCCACATTCTTGAATGTTTAGTGATTTTAATGCCACTGTATTATTTCATTTTGTGCCAAGTTGCATTGATTGATAAGTGCAGATAGTAAAATAGCAGAAATTTTATGTTGGTTTTAATGTGTGGGGTTTCTGTAATTCCCCACGAATCCAGAATGTTAACATAAATACTCCTTTTGTGGGGTAGCAGGAAACATGCTGCCCAGACTACACATGTTACCCAGTGAGGCCTGCCTCTCTACTGTTTAGAGAAATAGGAGTGGGAGGCTGTTTTAAGTGAAAGTGAAAAAAGGCATTTGTTTAGCTGCATGGCAACACAAATATTTCACTTAGTGAGGACTGACAATGCATCTCATTATGTGAGCCGGTGCCAGCTTGTAAAAAATTGCTGTTTAACTTTCCATATTAGTTGAAGGTGCCTGTGCTTAACTGTTTGAAGCCTGGCATCCAGGTTCCTTCCCGTCGCCCCCATCCCCAACACACACTTTTTGTCTACCACTGTTTGTTTTTAATCCCAAAGTAATAGATAAGAGAGAGCCAAGGATATTTGGTCCATTGAATGTTATTAGGAGTATGTGGGGAAGCCTGCCAGAGTGAAGTCCGCCTTGGGCTAAACATTTGTCACTTCTTCCCATTTCTCCTGTTCCGGATGCACTTTCCTTAAGGCTAATTGTTATATTCTGCCTCGACAGTAGAAACACTATGGCATTTGTTTTAAGTGGACAGTTACCTTGTGTTGCTACCATTGCCTGAGTAGCTTGGTCTCAAGATAATAATTCTTAGTCTTAAATTCTCCAATTTCCTCTTACAATGAATGCATTTGGATCCTAGGCTATTTTTGCTTCTTGTAGCATTAGAAAGCAGAGGAAAATAAATTAATGATGACCATCATATCACTTGTTTAAAATAATTTGTTTTATGGATTTTGATTTGAAGAAGGTAGAGAAGTACTCTGTTTCGGGAGTGTTTGAGATACAGTCTCTATGTTCTCATTGGCATGATCATTACCTTGCGTGCGTCAATTTCAATAGCTTTACCAAGATGTGGTGGTGTAAGGGGAGGGCAAAATACGTTTTTAGATGTCTGTGGCTGTAATATATAAATGAAAGATTCTCAGCACTCATGAGCATAGTATGATGTGCGAGGACCAACTGGATGAGTATTCCAGAAAATGCACATTTTTCCCCATAATTTCATCATATTTTTTGAAGCCAGGGGATCAGGAATTTCAGTTTGTTAAGAGAACATTTCAAAATATTTTACCCAGTGAGAGAGTACTAGTTACAGAATAAACTAAGAGAAGTAATTTATAATGGACACAACACTTTAAAATGATAAAAACCAAGAGAGTTAAAAGTGGGGAATCACTTTGCATGAAAAAATTGGAAACAAATTCATATTGTTGACAATTCCTCTGTACTAATTAATATCTGCATAAGGTTTAGGGGATTGCACTTTGTGGGCATATTTAAATTTCTCTCATAAAAGTAGTTGGGGCATTTAACTTTTTAAAAATAAGAAATAGATTCAGATGTAAGAATTAGAAATCTATTCTAAAATGAATTCCTTTTTTTTCCAAATTAAGTTGCTGGAAATTTGTAGTAAAATCTTTCCCTCCTTTTCCTTCATCTACTGCATTCTGGTCCTTATTGTATTCCATCTCTCTCTATTTTTAGTGTAGACTTTGGTCCTCTGGGAAATGAGAATCCTTCTAAATACTAAAAACTGTGGCATCATCTGTCAGGCAGAAGCCTGAACTGGCTGGGGATCGTAAATGCCTGCCAGGGATCTTTCTGACCCTTTACTTCTTACTACCCCCATAGTAGTTGTGGATTTTTGCCGAATTAGTCACATTCTAGCCCTGTGTCTGGGCTTTTTAGATAGGAAACACAATATGCCATTAGTTGATGGGATGGGGCAAGGGTGTGGATGTACTAGAAGGCAATACAGTTACAGTCTGGATGGAACCCAAAGTAAATATTTTGCCATTAGCTTTCTCATCAATTAGATAGTCATGGTTAGCCTCAAAGGGCTAATATATGGATGTTTTAAAAAACACATTTGGATTTTTCAGTTCTGCATGTTATTGCTTAGTTCCTTCTTATAAAAAGCAGCTCACTTCCTCTCTTCGAGCAGAACAATTCTTCAACTTTCCCAGCAAGTCTTGTTTGAGGGTCGGTGAATTGGTCTAGTATGAAGAGCACAAATATGAGGCTTCAAATTTACTAAATAGTTCTGATTCTGTGGTTCAGAGTGAGAGGTAGAAGGATTGTTTCTGTAACATCTTTGTCTCCATGTTTTCTACCCTGCCCATCCAATTATTAGCTCAGATTTAGAGTACTTGGTATCAGCCTTAATAAGACACTATTATTATATTCTGTCACAAATTCCATAGCTCCCAAAGTGGAAGAAAACTTCTATTTCTTTGCCACTTGCAATGCATGGAAGATAGTAAACATCCAATAAATATTTGTTGAGTGAATAATTGGATGAGTGAGAATATAGGAAATGTTGACAAGAGGAGGAGAGTATAAAGTTCTTGAAGGATGTGATTGGGAATGATTTAGTGTTGTGGACACTTGAAGTTCAAATTCTGAGATTAACTGGTAAACCTGTTGAAATGAGGAGTCCTTAATTAAAAAAAAAATTTTGGACAGATTTACTTTTCTAGCTGGTACAAATTAGCCATCAGTTTTTTCCAGGTATTGTCAGGTGGCATTCAGGTTCCCAAATTTGGTATTTTGAAGACAGTGGGATTCTCTAAAATGTCATCTTAGGAAAACTGCTTAGGATCCAGAATAAATTATTTTTATAGTATTAGAGAGACTAGATGACATCTTAGAAATTTCTGTACCTATCTGTAGTTTCATATTTCCTTTGCAAATAATGTTAGAAACATGAGGCTGCCCAGTGGGGAAAGTTGGTATGTCATGCTGTAGGAAGTTTGGCAGAAGAGTCTCAGTCTGGACATGCATTTTCTTTCTTTTTTTATGTTTCAAGTTTTTATTTAAATTCTAGTTTGTTAACATACAATGTAATATTAGTTTCAGGTGGGGCGCCTGGGTGGCTCAGTTGGTTAAGCGACTGCCTTCGGCTCAGGTCATGATCCTGGAGTCCCTGGATCGAGTCCCACATCGGGCTCCCTGCTCGGTGGGGAGCCTGCTTCTCCCTCTGACCCTCCCCCCTCTCATGTGCTCTCTCTTGCTCTCTCATTCTGTCTCAAATAAATAAATAAAATCTTTAAAAAAAAATATTAGTTTCAGGTGTAGGATTTAGTGATTTAACACTTACATACAACACACAGTGCTCATCACAACAAGTGCCCTCTTTAATCCCCATCACTTATTTAATCCATCCCCCAATCTCCTCCCCTCCGGTGACCATCAGTTTGTTCTCTACAGTTAAGAGTCTTTTTCTTGGTTTACCTCTTTCTTTCCCCCATCTTTGCTCATTTGTTTTGTTTTTTAAATTCCACATATGAGGGGCACCTGGGTGGCTCAGTCGTTAAATGTCTGCCTTCGGCTCAGGTCATGATCCCAGGGTCCTGGGATCGAGCCCTGCATCGGGTTCCCTGCTCGGCGGGAAGCCTGCTTCTCTCTCTCCCACTCCCCCTACTTGTGTTCCCTCTCTTGCTATGTCTCTCTCTGTCAAATAAATAAATAAAATCTTTAAAAAACATAAATTCCACATATGAGTGAAATCACATGGTATTTGTCCTTCTCTGATTGGCTTGTTTCGCTTAGCATAATACACTCTAGCTCCATCCACGTTGTTTCAAATGGCCAGATTTCATTCTTTTTGATGGCTGAGTAATATTCCATTGTATATATATACCACATCTCCTTTATCCATTCGTCAATCGATGGACATCTGGGCTCTTTCCATAATTTGGCTATTGTTGATAATTCTGCTATAAACATTGAGTGCATGTATCCCTTCGAATTAGTATTTTTGTATCTTTGGGTAAATACCTAGTAGTGCAGTTGCTGGGTCATAGGGTAGCTCTATTTTTAACGTTTTGAGGATCCTCCATACTATTTTCTGGAGTGGCTGCAACAGTTTTTATTCCTGTGAACAGTGTAAGGTCTCCACATCCTCACCAACACCTGTTATTTCCTATGTTGTTAATTTTAGCCATTGTGACAGGTGTGAGGTGATATCTCACTGTAGTTTTGATTTGTATTTCCCTGATGATGAGTGATGTTGAGCATCTTTTTATGTGTTTGTTGGCCATCTGTATGGACATGCATTTTCTTTCTATTCAAGTTTGATTTGATTATGAATTACTGGTCTACACTTGATTCTAAATGTGAAGGTGGATTTTTCAAGCTGATCAGAGTGTACTTGGCCGTCAGATTGTCTCTAGTTTTACTTTAACCTACTGTGGTGCTAATAACTTATGGGGGAAGTTTTGCGATCATGTTCATTATACAGGGATAGGTAGGCTAGTGGAGTGAGTGTATATTCTTTAAATAGCTTCATATTGGGAAAAATCCCTTGGGGAGCCACATGTGCTAAACTTTATGCTAAATATTTAAAATCAAGGGACAATCCCCAAATCCTACTAGTATTCTTCAAGCCTTTACTCTTTTAACCCAGGCATTTATATAGTCAGGAGACATTATTTTCTCCCAGGTTCTCCTTACTATTATTTTGCCCAATGTCATGCCATTTAGAGTGTCAGATATTCTTGAGGTTTGCAGGTATCTCTCATGATCAATCACTTATTCTGCTTGTGTAGTTCATGGTGTATTTGGGCAAATGGTATATATTTTATATGCTGGCCACAAGGTAACAATAGCCCAGTTGTTTTTATGGTGAAGAGATACAGATTTTTCATGCCCAGTTAAGCAGGTAATTTACATGTCTAGCCTCTCAAACATTAAAACATGCTTCCCATTATGTGTGGGAGGTTTACTTCATATTTTATTGCTCATTTGCTAAAATATAAATAATAAAAAATTGAGAATGGGTATCTTTAGCATGTAATGCCCAATGCAGATAGTATATGAAGTGTCCCATTCTTTATACATTGCGAATATGATAACTGCCATTCTAGCATGCATTATTTTTAACTCTCAGAATCTTCTAATTTTGAATGATACAATGTATTTAAAATGTAGAATTAAAAAAATAGGTTGTATGAATGGGATATCTTCATCTAAAATCCTGTATATACTTTTGAACTTATTAGTGTAGAAGCAGTTTGTATTTTTCTATTTCATGCCATTCCTTTTATTTGGAATATTTCTGATAAACATTTTTACTTGTGGGATTTCTATTCATCTTTCAAGTCCCAGCTCCTTATAGTCTTCTCTGGTTTCATTTCATTTGAACTTCCATAGTATTTTGTATTTCTCTTTTTGTGCTTGTCATAATTTGTCTTTTTGTAGTTTCTGTGAATCTTCCTTTCTGTTAGCTTCTGATCAAAGTTTTTTTTTTTTTTTTTAAGACAGGTATATTAAATCAAATCCATCTTAAATAACTTATATGACCATATAGTACCTACTTTTCCATAAGCACTCAGTATATAATTATTGAGTTAATTAAAAATTCTGAAAGCCTCCATACTCTCAATTCCTTTCATAATTTACCAAATTTGCATTGCTCTTCTTAAATTTGGTTTCTCTTGTATGTGTTGATTGCCTTTACTGTTTTTGTATTATCCTGGAGTTCAGGAAGAAGCAGTTTCTTGAATTTGCAGATGAGATGAATGCAAAGTCTTTTAAAAGTAGGAAGTGTGTTATTTACTGTGGGTCCCTGAACAAAATCTGGAGTTTGTGATTGGGGAGTAAAGAACAAATTGACATGTTACCCTCACCATTACTGCTCCTATTCCTTCTGACCCTCTTGCAAATCATGATTTTGGAGTGAGGTCTATGCCATACTTCTTGCTACTGTCTCTAACACAGTAGTTTGCTCATAATTAGTGCCCTAAACATATGCATAAAATGAATGTGTGAATGAATTTGACATCAATGAATATTGCTTTGATGCTTCATCCACTCTTTCCATTAATGGCTTTTCCACTCTCCCCAGGCTTTCTTTGCATTTGTGTTCTCCTTCCATTCTCTCATATAAAATCTTTCTTTCAAAAAAGTATTTGATGGTCATAGTCAACCCAAAATATAAAGGTTCAATAATAGCTTAATATGTTCTTTTTTGTGGCATATGAATTTAAATTGTAGAAGTCTTTTCAAATAAAAATTAAGATAAATGAATTAAGTTATGTGAAATCTTCATTCAAAATAAAGGTGTTGGTTTTCTTGGCCTCATAGAGAAACATGTTTATAGCTGGGCTCCAAAGCAGTTTTGATAGTGCTTAGGGACCCATGAAGACATTTCTGGGGAAAGTAACTGAAGATAGGCTACTATAAATCTTTGTAAGTGTTCTAAGGATTTTAAACTTACCAATGGCTAAGGATAGAAAGAAGGGTAGAAAGAGTACCTTGGGATAGCTGGCCCTGAAGTGAGGAAATGGAACTGAAGTTATCAAAAGAAAAAATCCTTTGTTTTTACTTACTTTAAGGATGACGGGATTCATAGTTTTTGTTCCTCTTTTGGGACTGTTAGAAACAATTCACAAAAATCTTTGCTGTGCAACTGCTATTACAATGAAGAGTTTGCAATTGTTATTGTCTTTTTCTGAAGTTACTTCACTGTAATAATTATTGGATAAAGAAACTCATGAATTATAGGTACATACAGTTTACTGTATTCCCTTCTCAGCATTTTTTCTGGTAAAAGTGCCTTGATTTTTTTTTTTTTTTTTTTGAGAACAATACTTCTTTTGGTAAATGTGATTAGAGTAGAGCTGCCATTACCCTCCCAAGTCAGAGAGTGGGCATTCCATATGCCTGGTCACATGGATTGATTAGGAAATAAACATGTTATCCATGCCAGGCCAATGAAACTTAATCCTGGGATCTTTGCTGGGAATTAATGGGAAAGAAGCACTGCCTTTCTACTGTCATTGCTAACCTGGAGTTTCTGATAGTCATCTTTGCCCCTGAAGTGGGAGACCTGTCTGAGAGATGGAGAGAGACCAATTTCTGATTACATCATTTTAACACTGAGTCCAGCTGTGTCAGAAGCCAGGACTTTGCAGTTATGTTGAGCCAAGAAATTTTTTTTTTTAAAATAAAGCTACTTTGAGTTAGTTTTTTATCACAACTAAAAGTGTTCTTATGAATACAATCAGGATTGCACAACTGACCACACAACTGATACGGTGGATGGATATATGTGATTTGGAGAAATATTTTGATGTCTCTTGACTTATCCAATAATGAAATTTATTTATTCCACTTTACTTTCCATGAGCGCAAATGAATGAGGTGATATGATGAAGGTCATTTTACTTCCTATTGAGATAATTAGTATTGTCAAAGAATAAAATGCAAATGAGATGGTATAGCTAGATAAGTTTCAGACTTTAAGTTTATGTAATTTTGAAAATAGAACAAGTTTTTATGTTAAGGGAAATAAGTCAGACTGAGAAAGGGAAATATATAATTTCATTCATATGTGGAATCTAAAAAAGCAAATGAAAAAAAAGCAGAATCAGATATATAAATATAGAGAACAAACCAATGGTTGCTAGAGGGCAAGAGGTAGGGGGAATGGGTAAAATGAATGAAGGGGAGTGGGAGATGCAGGCTTCCAGTTATGGAATGAATAAGTCACAGGAATAAAAGGCATGGCATAAAGAATATATAGTCAATGGTATTGTAATATGGTTGTATGGTGACGGAGGGTGGCTATACTTGTGGTGAGCATAGCATAATGTAGAGAGTTGCTGAGTCACTATGTTGTACACCTGGAACTAATGTGACATTGTGTGTCAACTATACTCAAAAAAAAAAATAGAGAAAAATTAAAAAAAAAAAAAGAAAATAGAACAAGTTTTTGGATTTTTTTCCTGGGTTAAAAAATAAAGTTTTTCAGGGTACCTCGGTGGCTCAGTCAGTTAAGCATCCGACTCTTCGTGGTTCAGGTCATGATCTCAGGGTCATGAGATTGAGCCCTGCATCAGGGTCCACACTCAGCAGAGAGTCTGCTTGAGATTCTCTCCCTCTTCCCCTCCCCCCGTTCATGCGCATGTGCACTCTCTCTCTAAAATAAATAAATAAAATCTTAAAAAAATAAATATATAGTTTTCCTTCTTTCTAAATAAAATAAGTTGAAATTTGCTTGTATTTTTAATATTCACTTATCTATTACAGTTTGATATTTTTGTTAGATGTACAACTTGGACAGGAATTGGAGAGAGTACTTTACCTATGGTCTGAAGAAATATCCTCTGCTTGTGACATTTTTATATGTTAATCCTATTCATTAATATATAATTCTACTTAAGATAAACTTTAATGGATTTACTTCAACTTAGAGATCTTCTCACTAGCATGGAAAACAGAAAATGGAAATGGATATTGTAGTACAAATTTTGCTGTTTTCCTGGAAAAATAACTGGAATTTTGATGAAAATTTTTTCTCCAAATCTAGTTATGCAAGTTCTACTTGATGTTTGTAAATCACACTTAAAGGGGCAATGCTTTTAACTTATATTTGCCTTTTAGGAGGGCTCCATTTTATCTGTCTTTTCACATTGTTTGAAATATGTATGTAAAATACATACGTAAAGACTAGGTTGATATTTGATCATCTCTCAAGCAATACTGAATCATTTTATAATAAGATTTTATTACTTAAAAAATTAAAAAAACCAACATTAAAATAATATCCTAGGTTTTCTTGCTTTTTTTCCCCTGCCATTCAAGGATATATATTCTCAATCAAATTTGGTCTTTTTAACTTGGCAAACCTTAAGTGACAAGATCTTAAGTTGATTCTTATAGATTATAGATATGTAATGTTCCTCAGATTTAAGAGCCTCAGATCTAAGTCCCCTGGGTGTTTATGTTCTCATAAGGAAATGATCATGTTCAGAGGTTGGGGTGCTAATTAGTCCATGAGACCAAGGCCCCCATTAGAACCACTGTAACATCAAGTCAAAGTTACAGAAGTCTTAACCTTTAAGAGTCCCTGCAGACAACAGCACATTTGGAATGGCATGTACACTTAGTTATGTGGGTGGAATTTCTCAGAGGTAGTGGATTTCAAAGTTTTATTATCTATAATTAAGTAGGATTTCCCCTTTCCTCAAATGACCCCAAGTGTGCAACCCAGACAAATACAGTTTAAAATGTAAAATTCCTAGGAGAAACTTGCTGCTGCTGCTGCTGCTTCTTCTTCTTCTTCTTCTTCTTCTTCTTCTTCTTCTTCTTCTTCTTCTCCTTCTTCTTCAAGATTTACCCATTTATTTGAGAGGTGGGGGAGGGAGAGGGAGAGGGAGAGAGAATCCCAAGCAGGCTCCACACTGAGTATGAGCCTGACACAGGGCTTGATCTCATGACCCTGAGATCATGACCTGAGCCTGAGCCAAAACCAGGAGTCGGACATTTAACTGACTGAGCCACCCAGGTGCCCCAGAGAACTGTATTTTTTAACCCAAGAAAATAAAATCCATAAACTTACTCTGTTTTCTTTTTTTTTTAATTTTCCAGGTGCCCCAGAACCTGCTTCTAATAGCCCTTCCTTTCTTCTTCTTATAACCCTTCTACATGGTGATCTTTCTTTTTAGTCACCCACTGTCTATTTATTTCTCCTGCCCAAACCTACTCATAGCATAGTATCCTAGAGTAGTCACATAGACCTTTATTATTATTGTTGTTATTAAAATTTTTTATTACATTTATATTAAAATGCCAGGAACAAAGATAAAATCTCATGCAGAATTCACAGTATCTCATCTGTTTTCACTTTTACCTGCTTATTTCCAGTCCTTGTCCGTGTTTTTTTTTTTTTTTAATTTCATATAACTGTATTCAGAGCATAGATGTCATTGTGTATTCTTTGGTTTTCATTTGATGTTATATAATAAACATTTCCTACCACAAAGAGCTTGCTATGGCCCATACAGATGCTGGGGGAAGCCCTTGTATGTCTTTCTTTGGAAGAGAATTGCCATTTGGGTCTTATTTTGGATAGTCTTCCTCCTGATCTTGAGATATTTACAATTAGCCAGAAGCTCTTACTGAGGGAAGACATAATTTCTATTTTTTATGGGAATGCATCTTAACATTTACCAATAACTATGAAGTTTTCTGAGGTTTTTTTTTCTGCATCTCTTGCATCTGTTGAGAAGTTTATAGAATTTTTCTTTAATCTGTGAATAGGGCATTATTGGCAGATTTTCTGAACCCTCTAGCATTACTGAGATAAAACCTACTTGTTCTTGATGGATTTTCATTTACACTGTAGAATTAGTTAATATTTAAAGGATTTTTAAAATTCTGTTCATAAATGAGATTAGTCTATAATTTTCACTTTTTATAGTATCCTTATTTTGTTTTGGAATCAAGGATATTTTAGCATTAAAAGTGATTTGGGAGTCATATACATTTTAGTGTGAGAGGAACTCATAGTATTACCTCTCCTGGAGGCACTAAGTTTAAACTCTAACTAGGAGGAAAAATATTTTTATCTGTAAAGGATTTTGAAACATCAACCTAACATGGCATTTTTATTTTGTTTTGTTTTTTAAATTTTGGCAATGGGAGGGACTGGGGTAGGAAGGTGAGGATAGAAAGAACGTTGGTAAAGTGTGGAGGTTATTTCTCTAAGTCTCTGTCATGGTGTGTAATTATTTTGGTCTTTATCTTTGAATATTTATTGTCAGGTCTGTGGTATGATCAATTGGGATTAAGAGGAGGGTAGTTTGATGACATTGGTTAGGGAAGGTATTGGTTACTAGAGAAACCGTTAACTGAACATTGAAAAAGGTTCCTGAACCAAAGTTGAACTACACATGATCTGAAATGTAAAAACATTCTAATTAGTCTGTTTATGTTCTGAATGCCCTTGAAAGATACAAGGTTAGAGCTGCTTCTCCAGGCCCCACAATTTTCCCATTGGTTGCATTAAGCCATTTATGACATCATTCTTCCTCCAAGACTCTCCTGGGAGTTAATTTTAGTCAGGTTTTTATCTCTATAAAAAATCTGGGGAGTGGGTATGAGTCCATATGTAATGTGACCTATGTTTAATTTCATTTCATCCTATAAAAAATAGTTCACAAATGTTAGGAGCTCTTTAAGTTTGGCCTTTCTGAGTATCTGATATGGCTACTGATACGATTTCTTACAAAAAAGGTGCTGACTTTTTTCTGTTCTTACAGTTCTAAAGGTATCACAATTTAATTCAACACAATTTTTGAGTCTCAGAAGGCTCCCTCCTACAGAAGCAGCTAAGTTTGCACCTACTATGCACCAGGTACTGGATATTCAAAGATGATTGTTCTTAAGGAGTTCAAGCTTTCTTTTTTCATCCTTGTACTCTGAAGGCTGTTCTGATATCCAGGTGCTTTTGTTTCTCCTTCTTTTTGCCTCTTTGTCAA
The DNA here is from genome assembly GCF_964656455.1 of Halichoerus grypus. NCBI lineage: Eukaryota > Metazoa > Chordata > Mammalia > Carnivora > Phocidae > Halichoerus > Halichoerus grypus. The sequence goes on from NC_135722.1 coordinate 40,318,881, forward strand.
AGCAAAGAGACTTTTCAAGGAAAATTTGAGTTAAATCCAAGCTGCTTCTATTGAGAAGAATTAGTACCACTCTCTGAACATGGGCCTATTGTTTGTTTAGAACCTAGTGTTAATGAGGGCACAATGCTTGTCTTGATTCTTATATGGACCTATTAGCTTTGCTCTGTTCCATGGCTTTGGATCACTGATCTAATGAGTGATGCTTGCTAAAGACCAGGTGAGACGATTTGGTTGATCAAAACATTAGAAAACCAGTGCAAGTTGCATTCTTGCCAGGTATCACCCTTGTTTATAAAAGGCAAACAATAATTTAGGACTTCACTTTAAAACAAATTATTACTGAAATAAGTTGTAAAGGGATGTGGAAAGTAAAAAGAACTTAAAAATCATATTATTATGTGATTTTTTTCTGTTCTCCATTAATTGGGTAATTCTTAAGATAGTTTTCTCTATGTCATTTAGTTTCCTTTTTAATATCTTTGGATGCAGGATTGAGCTTTGCTGGCCTTTCTTTCTTGTTCTCGGTGTTAGTGCCGGCTTTGGCAGCCCTGTTGTCAGCGCTGGCTCAAATGAAGGAATGGCTGAAGGCTCCTTTTGGAGACCCACTCTACTGGTTATTTTAATTGCTCACAGGGATAATTGTTGAGTGGTGCTATATAGGATAGTATTTCCTTTGCCACAGGGTTTAGGAATTCTGCCCAGTAATCACTCCTACTCCTGCTGGATGAGTGTATCTGAGTGGAAAGACTAGTAACTGGCGCTAGGTATCTCCTTAAAACTCTGTGTAGGGCCTCTGTCATATTAACTCTTTGAAATTCATGCAGCCACCATGAATACTTTCCTCATTGATCTTCTGTTTCATATGGTCCAAAACAGAGAAATTTGCAGAGTTTAAAATTAGGACACCCTCTATCATGTAGCCCTGTGAGGCCAAAAATGTTCTTTGCTTTTCTTTTTTACTGTCAGAGGTATTGGAAGAACAATAGGGATTTGAGTGATAAGGGCTGGGCTTAAAAAAATTTTTTTTTTTTTTTAAAGCACTGCTATTTCAGCTATGTCTGCTATGGTGAAAGACTGCAATATACTGTTTACTGGTATTCTGTGGTATGGAACTGTCAATACTTTCTGAGATATGGAGACAAAATTCTGGACCCAGTATCCATTAGATGTTTCCTCAAACTTAGCTGCTTCTGTAGGAGGGAGCCTTCTGAGACTCAAAGTTTGTAGTTTTGAAGCCTTTTATCAAGGAATAACTGATTCACGAGAGGTCAGTAAGCCAAAATATTTTAGTATATGTGTTGCCGAAGTGAGCACTCAGTACGCGAAAATAAATGGTGAACTTGTATGGGTCATATTTCAGAATCAGCTTTATGGTTGCAGTTTTTAAATTGGAAATCAATGGAGATGGGGGGGTGGAGTTGTTTGTTAATTGTTTTTTAAAGAGTTTTTGTCACTTATTAAAATAAAAGTGATACCAGTTTTGAGTAGTTATCTAGACTACATTAGTGATAATGGAACAAAACAGAAACTTCTTCTGAAGAATTTTGGGAATCCTCAAAATGACCTTGACCTCTTTGCTAAGATTGATTGCTTTAAAGGCCCCAATTTTTCTTCATCCTTCTTTGTATCCATGACCTTTCCCATGAAACTTTACAGTGCCCTTCCATTGTAGAAGGGTATTCCGTCTCACCTCTTAACTCTGGGATCCATCATTTAACTTGCTTTGGCCAATGGGATGTTGGCAAATGTGATACATGTAGAGGCTTGTAAAAGCACTTGTGCATTTCTGTTCACATTCTTGCTCTTTTCTGTCACCATGAGAAGAACAAGCCTGGGCTAGTCTGCTGGAGAATGAAACATATGGAGCAAAGTTGAATTACTCTAGTTGTCCCAGCCAAGGCCATCCTAGATCAGCCAAAAGCCAGCCAACCACAAGACATGTAGGTGAGCTCAGCTAAAAGCAGAAGAAATGCCCAGCTGACCTGCAAATATATGAGCCAAGCAAATGCTTATTTTTTAAGTCAGTGAGTTTTGGGGTGGTCAAACCTGAAGCATTTTTGTGACCATAGATAACTGATACAACCTCAGTTAACCTCTTTTTAAAAAAGACTCAACTGGGCAAATATCGCAGATGACTCCCAGTGATTTCTTGCTGTTTCAGTGACAACATGAACATGATTTCAAGAAATTCCTAGAGCTAGCCTCTCAGTGATACTTGTGTGAGACTTGATTTAAAGTGAAATATGTTTTCTTTGTGGGTCGATTTAGGAACCTCCACCCAGTCTATATTTTCAGCTAATGTATGTTAGCCTTACAGGGCACCGAGTCATTCAGTCCACAAAAAAAGATAAGGCAAAGAATGCAAGTAGTCCAAGTAATTAAGTTAAATTCATGTGGCAAGAAACACAAAGCCAATATGTCCTTGTCAAGAGCGAATTTTGACTGGGGAGAAGAGTTGGTGGTGAGTGGAGTCAGTAAAATGGAAAAAATGAGGCTCAAAAAAGGCAAACTGGATTTACTCTAGGCCATTAAAAACAACAGAGTGTAAAAGTGAATGTTGTGAATGAAGACTGAGCTTTCAAATCTTAACTCCATTTACACTCTAAAAGTTCAACTTATTAAAGGGGTGGGTGTTGGATGAAAGAGGCAATGAGGTAGTTTTGTTAGGGGCCTTGTGCTTTAATTCTTTCTTTGTGCTTTGACATCAAATGACTGTTGTCTTTTTTACTTTCAGACTCTCTATTGCTATTTCATTCACTTTCTTTTGTGGTAGAACGAAGTCTGCTTTTTAGTGAGTATATAATAAGTAGAGGGCTGAGAATCAGTCCCTGGACAGAGACTGGGCATTACTGATCAGTACTCAGAGAAGAGGTGCTAGATGGGGGAAACTGTACTTGGTTAATTCATGATATTACTTGGAAAGGTCCTTACTATTTTGCACAGCAGTGTGGTCACCTGGTGGTAGGTCATTAGCATTTTAGTCTTCTTTTCCTCACAACAATGCACAACATGCTAATTAGAGGATTCTGAAAGCTAAGTAACCTGTTTTAAACCAGACATTTTAATTTGCAGCTTTAATGGGTGTTTTTATAATAACTGGCTTTATTGGGGGTAAAAGCACTTCTCATGTTCCACTAGCAAGGCAGAGTATAACAGAAGCTGACAAAATTAAAAACCTCATAATGCGACCTTTGCCTGGGATAAAAGGCTGTTTCATAACAATTTCCTTTTGTTCTTTGTTTAAGCCATTACTCTAAAAGGAGCCTCCGATTAATCTAAGTAAATGCATCATTACAGTACTAATCCATGTCCTTCTGTCAGTGTCTGTTTTAATTAAATAAGAAATGCTAGCAGAAAGATATCACGCACAAAGCTGTGATTGGAGAAAGAAGCACTGGTTGATCAGGGAAAGATTAAAAAGGGCTTTACTGTTTTGTCCATTTGCATAGCTCCAGATGCCACAGTGTTTCAGGTTGAAAGAAAACTTACAAAAGAGTTTAACACATTTCACTCTTATAGATTTAAAATAATGGGATTTACCAATGAAATTCCTAATCATCCAATTTATCACATGTTAGACATTCCAAAGCAAGGAACAGAACAGCTTGGGGCGTGTCTTTTAAACCTTTTATGCAATGTTGTGTTGTATCTGTGAAAACATACCTGCCAAATTTGCATTTGTTTCTTCTGATTTTGGGTGACGTGGATGGTGAAATCTGGTTGCGGCTATAAAATGTGATTTTTTCCTTTTTGAAGTATCTTGCAACTTCCAGTTTACCTAAGTTTTTTTTTTTTTTATAGCTTTCTATTGATAATATGTTAAGAGTTTAGGTGCTTAATTGGTTGTTAACAATGAAAAGTACATTTGATAAATGCTTATAAAATGAATGTATCTAGTTAATATCATTGCACTGATACACAGAAACTCTTCTTAGCAGTAGAGTTACAGAATTCCCGTGGTGAGGGCTTTCTCCGTATACGGGCCATTATTTGATGTAATGAAAAGAGAAAGTGTGCAACAGTGAGATTGTTAATTAATTTAGCCTAACAAGATGAAGATACATGAAGCAAAGCACAGATTGAATGAAGCAAGAAGTCTTATTTACAATTTAATACATTTTTATATAATGCAGATTTCACTTGATAAAAAAAAACCCAAACAGACCCCACCCCAAAAATACCTGCTAACATAAAAGTACACTCCCTCCCACCACAGTTCAACACTAAAATCCACCTGACTTTACAGAAAACATGTACTGTGGCATCATAGAGAAGACACTTTTACAATGTGTAAACAATGCTTTTCTACTGCGAAGAATCCTATACTAGCTAACCTTTAACTTTAGTATTTTGTTATTCTTGCTATAGAGTGGGGATGAACAGAAGAATAATTATCTGGAAACCTTCGATTTTTTTGTTCTCCAGGTTATACTGAGACATCTTGCTTCAGTTATTTAATAATCATTTTATTTTAATCCTTTTTTTTTAAGCAAAGGAAAGAAGCTCAAAAGTGAGAAAAGAAAAAAGAAAGAGAGCTGTGAGCCTTTCTACATGTGCTTGCATCTGTAGCAATTGTGCAGAATTCTTAAATTAGCATTATTTTTAAAAGTCTCCCTTTCAGAGATTAATGAGCTTTATCCAGTATTTGACCTTTTATCATTCTTGCTTTCTGCTCAGAAGTACTTCCTTCCTTCCTACAGTAGCTAGAAAAGACTGTCTCTTATCTTACGTTACCGTAGGCAGTGGTGACAGGGCTCTCTACAAATGGTGTTATTATGGTCACTATGTTTTTATCTCAGGGGTCACGAACAAATCCATGCAACTGCTTCTAAGGATTTCAATAAATAGGACTTTTTATCCAGACAATCGCCTTTTATGTTACTTTTAAACAAAACTACTAGTCCATCAAGAGTTTCAAAAGAAAACAATTCTACAGAGTGCCGGTATGGCCGCACAGACCAATCATCATGGCACCCATTCTCCAGTCCTTTATTTTTCAAGTCCACAACAATAGGTTGTTGATTCAATGGACAAGACCAGAACAATTAAGTTCTCTGTTTAGCAGCAGTGCAGCATTTTAATGCCCTTCTCTAATAATGGTCTCATTATTGTTATTCTAAGACTGGGCCTCAGGAGGAGGAATATTTGCTGGAGGTACGTCATTATTTTGCAAATTTCGATTAGCTCATCATGTTGTCTGTAGTGTGAAAATCGTAGCTAATTAGGGCAGCCAGTTAGACTACCAGCTTTTGAGCTTATGAGTTAAAAGGTAGCATACTTGATAGGCCAGTGATGTGAAAAAGGTGGTAAAAAGGAGGATTAGAGCAGTTGCCTTAGTAACTCCAACTTCCATCTGTGAGGGAACAATGGACTTGTGTTTCTCCCCCACCTTGGTGTAAAAATTGGTTTTGTTTTGAAAGGACAGGGTTCTTTTTATGACAATCTGGAATTCAGCCCAACTGAGTGTAGTTTTAGTTGTTAGGAGAGACCACTGGGGATAGGAAAGATGAAAGGTCATGGTGAGCTTCAAGGACATGAAAGGTTGTTGTCTCATGTAACAATGGTAGATTGTTTTTTTCTAATATTTCTAGCCAGCCCCTAAGTCAGGTGATGGAACAAATACCTACAGTTTAGTCAGGTGAAACAGGAGGGGGCAGGGCAAGGAAAGGAGAAAAATGGGGTAAGAGAGAGTTTGTACTTTGTTTTGAAAAAGTAAAAGGGTAACTTCAATTTGCTTTTATTAAACAAAGTGGTATTTCTTTGTCACCATCTCTGAGATTCCAGTGTGCTTTGGATGGTTTGCCTCTGTGGGCCATCACATCTCTGGGAACCTCTCCAATGTGTTAGGAAATGTGATTTAAGCTTTCTTGCTGAACTCCCAGGAGGACCAGTGATGTGATACTTAACAATAAATTTAGTTGTTGTAGTTTTCTCACATTATTGGTGTTCTTAAAAGGTTTTCCTTCAAATGCACACTGAATAAAATGAATGATAAATATGAAAGAAATTTGTTTCACCACTCTACAGGGTTTTATCATAAATTCTATGACTTCCATCACAGAAAGTTTACAGGAAACTGTTTAGATGTTGCTGCAATAGCAACACAAATTTTTCTCTCTGTACATAAAAAAATGCTACCATTTTAAGAGCTATTGGGGTTTTGTATTACAGAGGAGGTGATAGGAAAGGATTGAATACAGTGTTATTTTATAAAAATCCTCAAAACCAAATCACCCTCTTTGGGTTTGAAATACTTTTATTTCAGCAAAATGAGTGGCTTCTGTTTTCCTTCCATATCAATATTAAAATATTTAGTTGTGGTTGTGGTTTTTTTTTTTTTTTTGGTGTGTGTGTGTGTGTTTTGAACCACAAAGAGTATAGGAACACTATCATTTTAAGCAAAAGGATCATCTTTTGATGATCAAAGGAACCTTCATATTTCTTGCTCTCTATTGTCCCCAAACAACCCCTGTATAATTGAAACTGGACTTGGTCCAGGAGATTGGGGAGAATTTCAAATTTTCTTTTAATCCCAGGTCTTTGTGTTCTTACTTTTTCTAGCCAACTGTCTTTATTGCTATAGCCTTTCTTTTTGTCTTTTTTTTTTTTTTTTTTGAGAAGCTGTGTTCTTTTAATTTATTGTAGGCTTGAAATAATAGTATCACAAAACTCTGGAATTTAAGGACTTTTGAGATTATCTAGTCCAACTCTTATATTTGAAAAATAAGAAGAGACCAGAAAGTTGAAATGACTTGGCCAAGATAACTCAACTAGTTAGAGGTAGACAAATAGATGCCATTTGCTATGGTATTTAAATATAAAACCCTGGGGTCCCTCTGTGGCTCACTCCGTTAAGTGTCTGCTTTCAGCTCAGGTCATGATCTCAGGGTCCTAGGATCGAGTCCCACATCAGGTTCCCTGCTCAGCGGGGAGTCTTCTTCTCCCTCTCCCTCTGCCCCCTGCCCTGCTGCTATGCTTCTCTCTCTTTCTCTCTCTCTCTGTCTCAAATAAATAAAATCTTTAAGTAAATAAATAAATATAAAAACTTGAAATCAAAGGAAGAATGAAGAAATGTTATAGGAACATGTCTCACTTGCTTACTGGTGATTTTAGTGGCTGTGGGGAGATGGAATAAAGCTAACATTTGGTGGTGGAGGGGCTGAGATTCAGATCAGATTTTTATAACTATTAAAGGTTCATTTTAAACAAATGAAAAATTTTTTCCTGATGAAAAACTCCACACAAAACCACAGCATAACTGGGGAGAGATGTACTTAAGGTACTAGCATAACATTCAGAATCTGCAGCATTTCTTGATCGAGGCACTGTGTGAGACACTTTCATACACATGATTATAATTATAATTAGTTAACTGTTCTGTTTTTTTAGTTTATGCATCTGTAGAAAGGTACCTGATATCATCCAACTTTATTAAGTGTTATGACACATAAGAATCAGTATATGATTGAAAAATATAATATACGTTTAACAGAATATTATGTGTAAATTTGTGCTTTATCCAAACAGACACCCCAAGGCAAATATGAACCATAATATTTAGATCAATATAAATACTATAGTTTCTTTTTGGAATCATGCAGAATATATTTAGAAATTTTGGATTATATTTAAACATGGAGGAGAAAATAAAATTTTCCATAATTTCACTTTATTATTTTGTAATAAAAAATTTACTCTCCAGTAACATTTTGGTATATTTCATTTCAGTATTTTATCTATGTGTGTATGAGAAGAAAGAACATGTCTAGCTTGTTTACTCCTCTCTCTCTGGTGTCCAGAACAGTGCATGGCTCATAGTAGGTACTTGAAAAATAGTTGAGTAAATGAAAAAAAAAAATCAAAATTGGATCATACTATAGCTACATTTTTGTATTTAAAAAATCATTTTATTGTATTTTTCCATGTTAGTAGTTTTTGAACACATGATTTTTAATTACCATATTATATACCATCATATGGATTTACTGTAATTTGTTTTAGCATTAAAGTATCAGTTTTAACTTTCACTATTATAATATCAAAGTTATAATATGAAACTTTCACTGATACAAAGTGAGAGTATAATATAATATGGAATATAAATATGGAAGTTGATTTATAAGGATATCTTCCATTTATTATTAAAGTGGTAAAATTTAAAAATTGGTGAAAAAAACTTTTATGATCATAGAATCACAGCAGATGTCATCACTTCAAGTCTTTGCTTAGATGTCATCTTCTCAATGAGGTCTACCTTGACTACCCTATTTTAATTAATTTAATTAATTTTTAATTGAAGTATGGTTGACATCTAATGGAATATTTTCAGGTGTGCAACATAGTGATTTGACTGTTATATACATTATGAAATGCTTACCCCCGGTAAGTGTAGTTACCATCTGTCACTATACAAAGTTATTGTAATATTATTGAGTATATTCTCTAGGCTGTATTTTTCATCCCTGGGACTTATTTATTTTATAACTGGAAGTTATAGTTCCCTTTACCTATTTCACCCATCTCCCCCACCAACCTCCCCTCTGGCAACCACTAGTTTGTTCTCTATATTTTTGAGTCCATTTCTCTTTTGTTGTTGTTATTGTGTTTGTTTGTATATTTGTTCATTTGTTTTGTTTTTTAGATTCCACATATAAGTTAAATCATACGGTATTTGTCTCTGACTTATTTCACTTACCATAATACCTTCTGATTCATCCGTGTTGTTGAGAATGGCAAGACTTCATTCTTTATAATGACTGAGTAATATCCCATTGTATTTATGTACCATATCTATATTCATTTATCTATGGATGGACACTTGTATTGCTTCCATATCTTGGCTATTGTAAATAATGTTGCAGTAAATATAAGGGTGCATATATCTTTTTGAATTAGTGTTTTTGTTTTCTTTGAGTAAATACCCCAAAGATTGACCACTCTATTTTAAAATTGCAACCCTCCAGGGGTACCTTGGGTGGCTCAGTTGGTTAAGCGTCCAACTCTTGATTTTGGCTCAAGTCATGATGTCAAGGTTTTGAGATCAAGCCTTGCATTGGGCTCCATGCTAGGCATGGAGCCTGCTTAAGATTCTCTCTCCTCCCTCTGTCCCTCCACCCCCCCACAAAAATTGCAACCCTCCAAATATTCCTGATCTCCCTAATGCCATTCTGTTGTTTCCATAGCCTTTATAAACTTTTAACATAATTTGTATATCTATTAAATATATTGGCCATCTTTCTCTTAAATTTCCTAGAATATAAGCTCTACATAGCAGAGAATTTTTGATTGTTTTCATCACTCATATTCCCCAGTGTCTTGAACATTGCCTAGAACCTAATAGGTACTCAACAATATTTGTTGAATGCATTATTAAAACTTAAAAAGATGGAAGTGTCTATTTTTTAAGTCAAGAATCAATCCTTTTTTTCTTCACATGGGTAGCTTTCATCAACCAATTTGCATACCTGCTAAGGACTTCTGTCTTCTGAATGTTAATATGTACATATTATCCAGCTAAATTAAATCATAGCACTTGACTGAATCTTAGACTATGTTGGATTGGGTCTAAATGTCTTGCAGCAAATGCTCCAAGCTTTCACTGTGCAAAGTCACACTGAACTCTAGCTTTCGAGAGATGGTTCTGGATAAGAAATGTCACGAGTGTCCATCCAAATGAACCCTTTCCTCATCTAAACATCCCTCTGGTAAGACTCTTACGGTTTGTGTCTGACCTGGGCAAACTCAGGTTAACCTGATTATTTACTTATATTTTGGGATGATTTTACCTTATCTGCCCCAACTGATATTGATCCTATTCCTGAAATTTTCTTAGGAAAGATATTTTACAAGCTCCTGTTTATTTCTTTCAATGAATATGGTTTATACTTAAAAAATAATATGAAACAAAACAATTATCACTTTATATTTTTTTGGGTTGTTTTTGGGTAGGTGTTAATTATAACCTTTAAAAAATAGCAATTTACATAGCTGTAATAAACCCTTACATTTATAAGGCATTTATAGTTTCAAATCTTTTTAATAAATATGATCTTGTTTAATTATCAGAATAATCCTAGACACATAGTGCATGGTTTATTGTACCTTCTGAGGTACTGAGGCACAAAACTGTTAAGAGACCTAATCTACGTCACAAATCTAGGAAGTTATACATGAGAAATCCAAGTCTTCAGCGTTCTACTAGTCCAGTATTGTTTTTCTTTTACTTACTTAAACCTTCTCTCCACATTAAATAATCATTGTTCTGTTGACCTTTCTTAATAGGTTCCATGAAAATATAAGCAAATGATTAGAATTAAAATTTTTTTCACTTTATTTTACTTAGTGTACTATTCCAGTTCTCAAGGACTTTTCTTTAGCTTTCCCTGGTTCTATTTCCATAGTCAGTATCTTTAATTTTTTTTTTTTTGAGCATAGTTGACACACAATGTGTCATTAGTTTCAGGTATGCAACATAGTGACTCAACAACTCTATACATTATCCTATGCTCCACACAAATGTAGCTCCCATCTGTCACCATACAGTGCTATTAAAATATCATTTTGCTTATGTTATGTCTTTTATTCCCATGACTTATCCATTCCGTAAGTGGGGACCTATATTTCCCACTCCCCTTCACCCATTTTGTCCATCTCCTTGTCCCCCACGTAGTCATTATCTTTTCCTTTATTCTGACTACAAACATGAACTTTTGTAGCAATTTGTGAAACCAGTGGCTGCCGTGTCTGTCTTTTCGTCTTGTAGCTAATTGTTCATTTCCCAGCTCTAGACGTGACTAAGCAAGTTCTGTTCCATCACGACAGGCATAGGGCAGACTGGAAGGGTCCACTGAGATCTGAACAGCCTTGGAAGAAAGTGAATATAGCAGGCAAAATGCATTAGCGAAAAGATTGGACAATGAACACCAACAAGTCCATGTATGCAGAGAGAGGCATAAAACAGGAGATTAAAGTGTTTCATAAGGCAGACAAAGCAAGAAAGATCTGGGACAAGTGGTAGTTAGAAATTTAGGCAGCTAGGCCACCATAAAGCCATAGACACTGAGTGTAATTAAAGGACAGATTCCAGTTTCTGAGTAGACTGCAAGTGAAAGATTGCCATGAATATGTAAGGGTCATGGTCTTAGATGGACTAGTGTATTTAGATACAGGAAAGCAAGGTAGAATCCTAGTTATTAGAATCAAAGCAAAAGGTTGAGGTCAAACTAGCAGCAGGAGTAATTGATTTCATTCTGAGTCCCAAAGGATTGTGTTGGAGTCTCCTTAGATGAGGTCAGAAGTGGTCATAGAGCAGTGGCTCTCAAACTTTTAGTGTACATAAGAATCACCTGTGTGCTTCGGATTTCTGAGGTGGGGCCCAGGTGTCTATATTTTTAACAAGCACCCAGATTATTCTAATGCAAGTGTTTATAGATCACATTTTAAGAAAATTGCCATAAAGCCTGAGATGGCACTTACCATAGGATGAGGGATCAAGTATTACAACTGTTGAGAGGGGAAGTGGCTAGGGGTTGAAAGTTAGACATTTTTACTAAGAGAAAAATGTATCTCCCAGCCCAGAGCTGATTTGTATTTATCTGCATGTAAATAAAGCAGAAAACACGGGCTGATATGCACTGGACTGGTGTGTTGTAAGCCTCTTATATTTCTCTGTTCATGTATCTTGTTTCTTGTGTCTATGACCTGAGTGCTTTTGTAATATCTAACATAAAGATTTATACTTTTTTGTGTAAGAAAGTAAGGCTCATTGTTTTGTGCCTAATCGGAACTGTCCCTCATTTTTATTTTCCATTTGTTATCTGCATGATTGAATTTCACCCTTTTCTTCCTGCTTCATAAATTGATTAGCATGAGTTGGGCAGACTGCTGTAATGCTAAGGGTTAACCAGAAGAGAATTACAAATGAACTATCTAGAAAGTTGATTATTAATCCGGCTAGAGAAGAAATATCCTTTTACTTAGCAAGAATGAGTATCCGAAGAGCTGATAATATTGTTCAGGCAGTGAGGTGGAATGGCAGAGGTTGGTAAGTAAAACAAAACTTGGAATTAATCTTTTATATTCATTTTTTTAAATGCATAGAACGTTGATATACTTAAACAGTTAAATCTAATATGAATTTACAAGTTGCCAGAACAAATTTAAAAAGTTCCAAATGTGTTTGTTAATGAGATCCCTACCTAGACTATCGGTAAAAGCTAACTGAAAAGTATTTACCGAAGTAGATAAATATATTTAATTTTGAGTATTTATAAAAATACACGATTAGATTTGTGATTAAGAACAAGGAAGTGGGCATGGAGGAATGATTACTAAAACAATCTGAGTCCAAACCTCAAACTGAAGAATATCGAGTGGCAAATTTGCTTTCTCACAAGAGCAAATTCTTAGGTATGAAAATATAATTTAAAATATAATATTCACATAAAATTCAGCGAGATACTTTCCAGACTTCTATGTAACAAAAACTGTCATAAGTTCTCTTATTTTCTGGGTCCTAACACTCATTTCATCGTGATGTTTAATTTAAGGACCTTTCTAAAGACAGCTTTTATTGTATTTGTGAATTGGAAGGAAAGAGAAATGAGAGGATCTGTGCTATTTATACAAAGAAAATTAAGTGAAAAGATAAGATTTTAATAATGTTCGTGCATCAAAGACTGCTTCTCCTGTTGTAGAAGAAATTTTGATGTCAATATTCAATTCTATAAGATTGAAGTTTGCATGAATTACTTGACATTACAAAAATGAACCTTTTTTTAAACAGTATGGACTGTACTGAATATTATTGCAACTTTATGCAACCATAAATCATTTCAATGTAGCATTGTACTTAGGAGAAATTAGCAAACTTACTGAACTTACCTTAAATTGTAATTGTGTACCATCAAATGCAGATTTTAACCCTTTTTGTTGTTTTTTTTTCCAATAAATAAATGTTAAAAGTTTCATTATTCTTTTTGTAAGATCTGTAATTACTGTCCTTTATGTGACTTAGCAATCCCATTAGGACATAGGTACACATTACTTATGTAGGAAAACAATAGAAATTGTGAATAATTTTATGAACAGTATTTTTCTTTCAGCTTCTTTTACTGCCATCTTTCTTTCTTCTTGCAACATCATGCTCCCCAGCCCTGCATAACATTTTCTCTCTCTCTCTTTTTTTTTATTAACATAGAATGTATTATTTGTTTCAGGGGTACAGGTCTGTGATTCATCAGTCTTACACAATTCACAGCACTCACCATTGCACATACCCTCCCCAATGTCCATCACCCAGACACCCCATCCCTCCCACTCCCCTCCACTCCAATAAAGATATTTCTTTAGTGGTAATAAAAAGGCCTCGAATTAACATTTTGTTGTTTAATGCTTCAATGAGCACAGAAAAATTGTGTCTAAGAAACTATAAATTCAATATTGGAAATATATATTATACCTGTGCATGTATTTGTGTGTGTTTGTGAATATATACAGTATATGCATTCAAAATGCCAGAGCACCATTTGGCCATATACACTCAGCTTTTTCTTAGTTCCAATGTTCTGGCCGATATTTAGGGTTGAGAATATAGAGCGCAATAAGTGAAATAATAAAGACAATAGTTAAAATTTATTGAGCTCTGGTGTGCTAAATGCTATGTTAAATGCTTTATCTCATTTAATCCTCATACTAACTCTGTGGATGTTGGAAAGCTACAAGGATTATAGCATATGCTAAAATAAAAGATAAGCCAATTGAGGAGCCTCTAACATCTGATGCTAAAAGTCTAGAAAATAAAGGCCCAGGAAACAAATTGTATAAGAGGGGAGATCCCTTAATTCCATGGGTTTGTCTTTCTCAAAGTTGGAAGATTTAATATGAACCTGGGAAAGAAGAGGAGAAGGAAATGAAGCAGTGAATTCTTAGCATTCATTAATTCATTTAAAAATTTTATTATGAAAATTACAGTCATACAAAAAGGTATAAAGTGTAGGTCAAAATATCTATGCATTTATAAGAAATAAAAACTTACCAATACAGTGGAAGCCTACTGTGAACTGTTTCTCAATTTTATATCTTCCTCTCTTTTTGCCAGAGGTAATCACTCTTTGAATTTCGTGTTTATCATTCCCATGCTTTTCTTTATGCTTCTACTTAAATTCCATGTTCATTATACAGGAGGAAAAACTTCATTTACCATTCTTTGAGATCCAAGAAAGATCTTTCCTTGCCTTCTTATTGCACTTTAATTAAAACAAAAAATTCTTATAATCTGAAAAGCCCCTGCACAATCTGGCCCCTGCATTACCAGCCTCAGCTTTTGCCTTTCTCCCTGTAGTTCTTTCTGATTCAGCTGCTATACTGGTCTATACCCTCCACATTTTTCCTGCTCTAAGGTCTTCACAAAATACTATCTTCTCAACTGGAATACGCTTCTTCCCCCTATTTATCAGAATGTCTTTTGCTCATTCTTTTTTTTTTTTTTTTTTTAAGATTTTATTTATTTATTTGACAGAGAGAGACACAGCGAGAGAGGGAACACAAGCAGGGGGAGTGGGAGAGGGAGAAGCAGGCTTCCCACTGAGCAGGGAGCCCGATGCGGGGCTCGATCCCAGGACCTGGAATCATGACCTGAGCCGAAGGCAGACGCTTAACGACTGAGCCACCCAGGCGCCCCTCCTTTGCTCATTCTTCAGGTCCCTGTTTAAATGTCATTTCTTCAGAGAAGTCTTCTCTGACCCTTCCAATTCAAATCTTGTCTGCCTGCAAAGACCTTGCTTCCCACTCTAATTTATTTCATAGCAGATATTGCAATTGTAAATTATGTATTTATTTGTGTGATTTTTGCTTAATATCTGTCCTTCACTCTGGACTGGTCTATTTTGTTCTCAGATGTCTTCCCTAGCATTTCGCACACATGGTCTGGTATATGACAGGCATTCCATAAATATTTGTTTTTATTATGGAGGGGAATGTAGTGAATGAACAAGAAGAAAGGGAGATTGAGAGAAAGAAGGAAAATTACATAAAAATGGAGTCTGTGGTTTAGTTTGTATATACTGTTTAGGTAAAATTATGCAGCTTAATGCTAGCAAAGATTGGGGTGAGGGAGGTGGCAGAGACATTTTGGTTTCTTACCATCTAGCTGTAGGACATTTGACAGCTTTTCTCCATTGTTGCTGCTTGTTTTTCAGTGATATTTTTCACTCTGTATTCTCATTTTGGGAAATCTCCATTCCTGGATGCAAGAACTGAGCTTTCAAACTATAAACTTATGGAGCAGCCCCAGTGGCCATAATCTTAATGTGGAAACACTACAATGGGCTCTAAAAATCTGGAAAAATTTAGGACACACAGTTAAGAAAATATATCCGATACATTCACATAGGAAAGCCATGAGGTCACTTGTAAAAGTTTGAAGGTGGGTAATTATAGCTAAAATATTAATAGAGGTGATAATTGCTATAATATTGTTAGGCAGTCTGATTTTTTTTTTTTACAGGAGAATAAAGAAAAGGTTATAAAAAAGGGAAAAAATGAAATCATTCTGAGAGGAGGGCTGGGGTTTTCAACATATCAGAATATACTTACGTTGTACTCTTTGTAAATCTTCACTGGCATTTGTAATTTAAGTCTGAGGCTATAAGATTATGCTGAAATGTTGTTTTTTGGTTGGTAGTGTGGGAAGAGGAGATAAAAAAGAAGAAAAAATTAAGAGAATTTAATTAAAATGTCTTAGTGTTAAAAGGAGAGAATTTGTAGAATGCTTCATTTGTGGTCATGGAAGGTCCCATTATTATTAATAATATTGTACCTTAGGGGCACCTGGGTGGTTCAGTTGGTTAAGCGTCCAACTCTTGATTTTGGCTCAGGTCATGATCTCAATCAGGCTCATGAGAGATTGAGCCCCATGTTGGGCTCCATGCTGGGCGTGAAGCCTGCTTAAGATTCTCTTTCTCTCTCTCCCCCCTACCCCTCCCCACCTCAAAAGAAATTGTACCTTATATGTTTATTATACTTTATACTTCTAAAGTGAACTTTTTCACATATTATCTTGTACAATTCTTAGGGTAAAATTTAAGAGTCTTACTATCTTTGTTTCATAGCTAGGAAAACTAGACAGAAATCAGACAGGAGCTTGGACAAAAACTTTAAAAAAAAATTCCTAGGTATAGTTTTCAGGCCAGACTAATATTTGCTCCAGCTCCACCCCCCCCAAAAAGATTTTGATTGGAGGGTATACTTAGGTTCTAAGGACCATGATCAATTAGGTGAATGTCCTGTATAGATTTTCCAGACTTAAACATTTTTTTTGGTAATTTCCTAGAGATGCAAAGTAGTTAACAATCTCCAAAAAGTGGAACTGAGATGGTTAAGTATATATAATTAACAGACACATTGCTAAACCTATTTATTCTAAATTAAGGTTTATGAATGAAGTTTAATGGTATCAGTTCTTGCCTGATATCTTATGGCTTCAAAAATAAGGCGAAATAGGTATGAACTTAAAAGAATGAAATACTATAATTTGAAGTAAATGGACTATAGTTCAAATAAAACCATGTGATGAAGCAGAGGGTACAAGCCCATTGGGTAGAAACCCAAGTCACACGAACTCAGGATGGATACATTCTGGTGCCATTTAAAAGATTTTTAAAGAAGGAATGGTGGAAGAGAGTGTGTGTGTTGCATATATACATGTGTGCAGGCAAGTGGAGGGATTGTTTTTTAAAGGCCAATGCCAGGAGTATTTATAATGATTAGCCAAGAAGGCTGTGTGCTGCATTGGAGTAAAAGCCAAAACTTGTATTTTTCAATTGGACAAATAGTCTGGTTGCAGAGAAATTCAGTTTTTCACTATTCCTAGGGCAGTTGGCAGAAGCTTCTCTTAGGTTAAAAGAACCAGACATGTTTGCTCTTAAATAACTGAAGTTTTAAGAGAACCCAATAGCTGTCTGAAATGGCTGAAGTGCTGCATAGGGGAAGAATGTATATGCCGGAGGGTCAAACCTTAGTTAGCAGTGAGAGTCACAAGGAGCCAGAGTCACAGGAATGGTAGAAGACAAACTTTGTGACAGTTACAGTTGTCTAGAAAGGGAATGAGCTTTCTTGTTGAGGTAGTGAAGGCCTTGTTACTAAAAGGAATTGGGGAAGAAGATTAAAACGTTGAGTTATACCAAGTTATTTCAGTATTAAAGTTTATAAGAAGATATTGTCTATGTGTCAATTGGCTAAGAAAAGGAGCTGAGTCAACATAAGGGAAAAAGATACATTCCTCAATTATGTCAAGAAAGAATGAACTTCATAAGGGCCAGATTTCCTTTCTGGATACCTCAGTCATGCTTAGTCTAGTATGTGAATAAGAAAATTGGTGTATTTTTATCTGTTGGCCGCCATTTGATGCCTGAAATTACCCCAAAGAAAAACTTTAGGCTTCACCTGCCATCCCCCCAAAAATTAGCATAAGAGAATGGAAGTATATTATAAAGGGAAGAGAGAGAAATCAGTTTGTTTCTTCATTGGTTCTAGATCTGGAAAATAAGAATTTAATCTCAAGGAGAATAGATTTAAAAATAACACCAAATTCATTTACTTATATTTAAAAGGCTCCTGAGCTTCTGGTACGTTGACAAGATAAAGGATCACGTTTTTAAGCATCTCAGAGATTTTCTGTTATTTCAATTTCTCCTTATTGAGGTAATATGTTTCATTTAAAAAATTAAAAATATTTAAAAATTATACAAGTAATACACAAATATGTTCTTGTGGAATAGTGCCTGGCATATAGCAGGCAATTATTAAATACTCAATGAATAATTATTGGGAGAAAAAAGTAAAGGGAATTTTCCTTAATGTCTCTCCCTATCCTAAATTCTATTTCTCTTCCCAAACATAATTGCTATTCTTAATCTGGTTTCTATGCTTCTAGACCTCTTTCTGTATAATCATATACCAGTATACACAATTATATAGAAATATGCAATTTTATTTTGTGTGAGGTAACACTTCTCCCTTGCACATATTATATTTTACATATCCTTTTTCCATTAAAATTGCAACTTAGACTTCTGTCAACTTATATAGCTTTACCTTATTTTCTTCTATGTAGTATAGTATTTATACTATGTTATATTGTTATACTGATAGACATCTGAGTTAGTTCCAATTTAAATAGTCTCTGTTGAAATTTTAGGTATTTAAAACTTGGAGGATGACAAAACTTGACTATGTTCTTAAATATATAAATGGGCATAGAAAATTTCTACTAGGTAGGCTTATGAGAATTAAGGACATTGTAGGCAGAAGTATTGTGAATATGTTAACAGCATGGAGGAGTGAAAAAGCCTGCTGTCATTTAATCCTTCATTAAGGCAATACAAGAAGTTTGTTTTTTTTTTAAAGATTTTTATTTATTTGAGAGAGAGAGTGAGAGAGCACAAGCAGGGGGAGTGGCAGAAACAGGGTCCCCGCTGAGCAGGGAGCCTGACTCAGAGCTCAATTCCAGGACCCTGGGATAATGACCTGAGCCGAAGGCAGACTCTTAACTGACTGAGCCACCCAGGCACCCCAAGGCAGTGCAAGAAGTTTATATTATCATAGGATATTTGGTAGTGATAAAAGGCCATTTAATTAATCCATTTAAAATTGAATGGGAGTAACAATTATAAACTCCGGACAAAACTTGAAATCAACTATCTGAAGACACTGGAGAGCAACCAGAAGCAGACTAAATCTTGAGAGGAGATGGAATTTGGAAGAAGGGAGGAAGGATTATGGAGGTAGGTCATTTTTAAGGTTTCCAGCATGAGGGCAGGCCCTAGTCTGTGCCAAGCTAATAAAACTCCAATAGAAAAATCAGCGGTCTTTCTGGCCTAGAGAACCAGAACAGACTTTGGGGCAACCATAGCTGCTGGGAAGTGAGGAGGTAATCCTAGAAAAAAAAGAGCCACAGAAAGGGAACTCCCAAATTCTGTGTATAAACTTTGCCCCAGTCCCTGATCCCCAAACCATGCATGCACATGACAGGCTTTAAGCAGCCCAGGTAAGACTAAAAGAACTAAGCAGATATTTGAGCTGCTTCCTATTGCAGTAAGACAGAATATGCCATTTGGGTCTGAGCAAGTAAGCATCTTGCTAAAACAAACAAAAGTGACACTCTTTAGAGCATTATAAAAAGAATCCAGAATCCCCATGACATAATGGTCATGATATCTAAGATATAATCCAAAATTACTCAACAATATGAAGATCAGAAAAATGTGAAAAAATAGGGCGTTTTATCAGAGAGAGAGAAATTACAATAAGAACTAAATGGGAACCTTAAACTGAAAAATATAATACCTGAAATATGAAAATAACTTGATGGGCCAGTCAGTAGAGATCACAGAGGTAAAAGTCAGTGAAACTGAAAATAGATCAATAGAAGTTATCCAATTTAAAGAACACAGAAAAAATTGGAAATGAAATGAATACAGTGTAGGGCTATATAAGACTATATTAAAAGGTCTAACACATATAAGTTCCAGAAGAAAAGGAGAGCAATATTAGGGTGGAAAAAGTACTTGAAGAAATAATGTCCCAAATTTTCCAAATTTGGTGAAAGATATAAATTTACAGATTTAAGAAGTTTGGTGAACCCCAAGCAGGATAAACGCAAAGAAAAGTACACGAAGGCACATTATAATAAACTGCTAAAAACAAGAAAAGTTTATAGGTAAAAGTTTTTTTTTTTTTTGTAAGGACCAAGAAAAAAAAGGATACAGCCCACCAATATCAGGAATGAAAGAAGAATCATCACTACAGAATTTATAGAGATTAAACACAATAAAGAAATGTTATGAAAATCTTTGTCTAAAAAACTGTAGTGCTTAGATGAAATGGATAAATTCCTTGAAAAATACAACTTATTAAAACCGACAGATGATGAAACAGAAAACCTAAGTAGCACCTTATCTATAAAATAAATTGAATTTTTTTAACTAAAAAAAAAATTTTGTGGCGCCTGGATGGTGCAGTCAGTTGAGCACGCACCTCTTGGTTTTGGCTCAGCTCATGATCTCAGGGTCGTGAGTTCAAGCCCTGCTTCTGGCTCTGTGCTCTGCAAGTCTGTTTAAGACTCTCTTTTCCTCTCTCCTTGCCCCTTAGCCCCTCCATCTCTCTCTCTAAAAATAAATAAACAAATCTTTAAAAAAAAAAAACTTTCTATAAAGAAAACTACAAACCCAAATGGTTTCACTGGTGAATTGTATCAAACATTTAAGAAATAATGCCAATCTTACATGAACTTCTTCAAAAAGAATAATTCCTACTTCATGAGGCTAGCATAATCCTATTACCAAACTTAAAAAATATAACAAAAAAAAGGAAAATTTTAGACCTATATCCTTCATGATGGTCACAGATGCAAACATTTTTAATGAAACATCAGCAAATTAAATTCAGCAATATAAAAAGAAAATAGTATATCATGATCAACTAGGGTTTAGCCCAGGAATGCAAGTTTAACATTTAGAAAAATCTCACCATATTAGCAGAATAAATGAGAAATATAATATGACCATTTTAATAAATATAGAAAAAGTATTTGACAACACCCATTCATAATTAAAAACTCTCAGCAAACTAGTAATAGAAAATAACTTCCTTGATTTGAAAAGTGCATCTATGAAAAACTTAAAACTAACAAACAGCATATATAATGGTGAAATATTGAATGCTTTCTTTCTAGATGGAGTGCAAGATAATTAAAGCCCATGCTCATTCATCCTATTTGACATTGTGTCAGAGGTCCTAACCATTGTAATGAGGGAAGGAGAGGAAACAATATAAAAATGTGAAAGGAAAAAAGTAGAAGTATTTCTAATCTGCAAGGTCACATAATATAAGGTCCTTTGTGTTTTAAAATACTAAGTGGATGGAGATAAAAATTTCATGGTTAATAATGGGAAGAATGACTTTATTTTGACTCAATTTTAAAAATTAAAATGAAAATTAATAAAAATAAATTTATATAATTGGCAGCACTTCATTTGTAATTCTAACTATGCATTAATTCTTAGAAGAAGGAATTAACTATGTTTTTTAAGAGTAATTTTTCAGGTCAAATATTGTGATAGCACCATCACTTTTGGTATTATGGTACCATTATAACAAGGGTCAGTTTTGCAAAGAAAATTTCCTAAGGACTTTGCTTAATGTTTTTATAGTCAAATCATTATCTTTGAACAATCTACCATATCAACTATCATTCCTGCTAATTTTTGGTTTCAGTTTCTATACAGTCTCACTGTGAATTATTTATTTATTTATTATTTTTTAAAGATTTTTATTTATTTTTTTGTCAGAGAGAGACAGAACACAAGCAGGGGGAGCGGTGGGCAGAGGGACAAGCAGGCTCCCCTGCTGAGCAGGGAGCCTGATGGGGGACTCCATCCCAGGACTCTGGGATCATGACCTGAGCCGAAGGCAGCCCCTTAACTCACTGAGCCACCCAGGCGTCCCAGAATTATTATACATTTTAAAGATTTTACTTATATATTTTAGAGAGAGTGAGTGCAAGTGGAGAGGGGTAGAGGAAGAGAATCCTCAAGCAGCTTCCCCATTAAGCACGGAGACCCGTTGGGGCTCTATCTCACCACCCATGAGATCATGACCTGCATGGAAACCAAGAGTCAGAGGCTTAATCTATTGAGCCACCCATGTGCCCCCTCACTGCAAATTCTTGATTCATCAATAATTTGTGCTGTTCTCCAGCACTGTATTTCTTCTCATCAGTTCCTGCATCTTTACAAGACTTGCAGTTTCACTTTGCTGTCACTATATATTTTTATTTTGAATGTTATTTACAGTATTCCACAATGCAATATTCATTAGTCAGCTAGCCTGATTCTCAAACTTCACTGAAAAAATTGGCACTTTTTAAAAGTTTTCCTATTCTTAGGCTGCATTTAAACCAATTAAATCAATCTTTGGGAGTGGGACCCAGGAATCACTATTTTTTAAAGACTTCATGTGTTTTCAATGTGTAGACAAATTTGAAACCATTGAGCAGAGATTATCAAAGATACAAAGAAATTGACCCAAATGGGTGAGATACATGTTAATTTGTGAGGATATTTGAGCAAAGACTAATTTTATAAATGTTAAGTCTATTAGAGAATGTTTTTATATTTTGACACCTTTCACTTCCTATGTAATTTTGGGGATTCACATAATGAATATTTGGATAATGAGAGAATAATGAGAGAATCTCCTATATTTATTGAATGCCAAGTATGTATGGGCTAGGAATACAGTGGTGAATTAAAATGTTTGCTGTTCCTTTGTCTAGGTGTTTACAGTTCAAAGAAGAGGAAGACATTAAATAAATATTTAATTATAAGACAATAAATAGTATGAAGGGAAAGGGAGACCTAACATGGTGTGTGAGCAAGGATGGTGACTCTGCATTATTGCTAAGACCTAAAAGATGAGTAAAGATAATTTGGTGAGGAGAAATAAGAGGGAACAGAATTTTTTAGGGCCATAAATTGGGAAGAAGTTTGTAAGGTCTAGGAAAAGAAATCAGGGGCAGATGACTAGAGACCAGTCAACAGAGAATAAAAATCAAGTCTTAAATTGTAAAGTGTATGTGACTATAAAAAGATAAGATTAGAAAGTTGGTTTGGAATCAGATATTAATAGGTCTGATATCCATACCAAGGAATTTGGAGTTTATTCTATAGGTTATGAAGAAATAGCAAAGGTTATTAAGCAGGAGATTGTCATGATCAGATTTAATGTTTTAGGACTACAATTCAGATAGAAAAAAAAAAAAAGATTGCCCAATGTGGCATCTTCAACTTAGATTCAGAAAACTACATTTTTCTTAGTTTTGCTTTTCCTGCATTGCAATAAAATTATTAAAGTAGAATGGATTTTTCCCTCCAACTCTCATAATTACCCTATTCCCCAAGCCAAATGCAAAACCACATGTATAAGGACAAAAAAAAAAAAAAAATCTCCACTAGCATTCCTCAAGAGCCAAATGTATACCAATACAAGCAGAGTCTTCCTATGAGTTTTTGAGTTTGCCAAAGATAGCTTTGAAATAAGGCCAGGAGCTTGAGAGCCACATACTCAAGGGGTTGACCCCAGAGAACAATATGGCTCCAGATACCACACATCTCTGAAGATACTGAAGTGGCCTAAGGCAGTTAATTTGACAGCAATAAATATGAAACTGTCCTTTTAGTTTGAATGACTAATAGCTAATAGGATAGTAAGTGGGAGAGAAAAAAATTCAAAATTTTAATTAAATAATGTTTTACATATTTTTCTCCTTTGGACTCAATTCAGTCACAAATGCTATAGCAGTTGCCTGGGATTTCCACGGCATTAATTAATTCAAAAGAGCAGAAAATGAATCAGAACCAGAAGCTTATTTATTATGCCCTTCTTTCCTTTAAGCACCGTTATAAACTCAGTGTCTCTTGTGATCACAGGAGTTTGCATTTCTAAGACTTGGGTGTATCCAATTTTAAGTGGATGAAAATATGCTCCCAAACATAATAATAAAGGAAAGTTATTTGTTTTATTTTTTCTTTGCCTTTCTGTTTACCAAAAGTAACCAGTGATAGAAATATTTAATATTACATTTATTTGTGTATTTAAGTGATAGAAATAAGACATGAAAATAATGACACTACTGAGAGAAAGCACATCTAAGGAGCTTTTTTGTTTGTTTTCCAAAGACAAAATGCACTTAAGAAAAAAACTTACAGGTATGATTTAGACTTACCTTCTTTGTATTACAAAATACGGATACCTCTTGTATTAACGGTGTCCATTGCCTTCAGCCCACTGACAGTTGGAGTCCAAGAAATGAGATAGTCACAGCTGAATCAACCGAAGTGCCAATTAAATCCAGGGATACCAAATTTCAGGAGAAATTATAGAAAGGGTTAACTGAATATTAATTGGAAATGGGGAAGCACATAATTAAATCCTGGTCCTGATTATGCTGTAGATTAACTGTGCAACTGTATTTCATTTAGTCCATCTCAGATCTGTATTAGCACTGTACCATTATTACGTTACTATTGCTGATAATTATACTAATACAAGTAATAGAGAGTTTCCAGTGTCCCAGTACTTTGTGCCTATTTATTCTTCTACTTTTCTCTTTCTAAAATCAGAGCTCTAGTTAGGGCAGAAAGAGTAAAATGGTACATATTTCTGGAGAAGAAGCACTTTTTCTGATCTCGTCTGATCTCAGAAGCTAAGCAGGGTCAGCCTGGTTCGTACTTGGGTGGGAGAAGCACTTTTTCTAAATGCAACAGTCCTCTAAAATCTGCTATATAGCTCTCTGGCATATTTTCTGCTAATTGTACATGATATTCAGTGGGACAGTGCCAAAGAGAGATACACACTGTAGATCAGAAAGACAAAACTTCGCTATAGGTTCATTTCTGATAGTTTAACTTACTTTTTGTGCTGCCACCTTTTCTTTCTTTCTTTTCAGCCGTGCAGAGTCAGTGATCACTAGTAATAGCTAAATTTACCTAGAGAATTTTAATTTCTATTTCAGAAGGTAAAAAAGTGCATTTTGCTTTTGACTATGCTTCTTTAATTTCTTCCATTTTATCAGTTTATTTTGTTCTTTTTCTAGGGTTGTTTAAGCATTTTTTTTAACCCTAAAAATGAGGGCGTGTCAGAATTGTTGCAAGCAAAGATAGAGGTAATCATATGTGGTTCTTGTTATAAGCTTTGTGTTGATATTGACTGCTATTTAAAATAATACCTCTAAGATGAATCTACTTTTAGCATTTTTCCTTTTCAAGTGAGTTTATTCTGCAACATGTAATCATTTTTTCATATCAGTCACATTTTTGTAACACTGTTATTGTCCTGGGATCAACATAGGCTGTTTGAGGGGCTCAATATAGAATGAGTTAATTCCTCAATTACACGTTCATGTATTTCTTAGATTTCTAAAGACTGCCTCTTTAAGCAACCAACGTTAATTTTACAATTTACTTGTACATTCTGATTTCCTAAATAGTTTATTGTTTAGAAAATATAGAAACATTAACGAAGAGTATATTTAAAATCACCATTACCAGAGATATAGTTCCTGTTAAAATTTTGGTGTAATGGATATATAGTTATATAGATATATATATATGTTTTTGAATTGTTATTAGTTCAATTTTTTTATATAACAACCATTTATTGAACACCTACTATATGCCAGGCACTGTACTAAGAACCTTACATATACTATGTCAATTGAGTTTATTCCTGCAATATTCCTGTGAGGTGGACTATTTTACAGATAAAAATACCTAGTCTCAGAGAAGTTGAGTAACTTCCCAAGATCATACTACTAGTAAGTAGTAGAATCAGGATTTGAACCCAGACATGTGCTTAAATAATTAAAAGTGCTATAATTATGTCTGAAGTAAGAGTAAATAGATTCTGAGATCAGGAATTCTCCTATAAGAAAAGTAAACAAGCTGTAGTGTATTACCTTGAGACAACCTTTTTTCGGTTTTGCTTCTTATCTAATTCTCCTCATTGCTCTATTATAGGGATGTTACTGTACAAGGAATCTATTAAGAAATGTAGTGATTTAAGTGTGGAAAAAGTGTCTAAGCAACTCAGTATTCAAGCCAAGTTAATCCTAAAAGAATGAAGTTAACAAATATCTAGCAAAGAAGGGATAATTATTATTATTATTAAATAAGACTGTTTTTCATAATTCATAGAATCAAGAGTGTATTCTTTGCTAAATTTCTTATATAAAAAGGTATTGATTTACGGAATTTAGTAGTTAGCCAAAACACCATTGTATTTATTGTCCATAGCTATGTTCTTGGGGAAACAGGTTTTAATCTCAATGTCTATTTCTAAAATTATACATGAAATGAAGAGGTAATATCAAGGTGCAAAAACATCAATTAGATCTTCTTGTGGTAGTTGAAGTGGTGGTTAGGAACTTGGTTTTATTTATTTTTATTTTTTAAATTTTATTTTATTTTATTGTTATGTTAATCACCATACGTTACATCATTAGTTTTTTTTTTTTTATTATGTTATGTTAGTCACCATACGATACATCATTAGTTTTTGATGTGGTGATCCACGATCCATTGTTTTCATATAACACCCAGTGCTCCATGCAGTACATGCCCTCCTTAATACCCGTCACCGGGCTAACCCATCCCCCCAACCCCCTCCCCTCTAAAACCCTGTTTGTTTCTCAGAGTCCATAGTATCTCATGGTTCATCTCTCCCTCCGATTTCCCCCCCTTCATTTTTCCCTTCCTTCTCCTAATGTCCTCCATAAGAACTTGGTTTTAAAGTTTATCTGCCTAGATTCAAACCTTGACTCCACCATTACTAGTATAAGCTTGGACACATTAATTTTTCCTCTGCCTAGTTTCTCATATGTAAAATGGGGATAATGATAATAATACATAATAAATACTCATATTTGGGTTGTTTAGTTTGAGGACTAAGTAAGTTAATATGTGTAAAGCGCTTAGATTAATGCTTGTTGCATAGTAAGTGCTTTACAAGTGTTAGCTATTGTTATTTTA
Organism: Halichoerus grypus; assembly: GCF_964656455.1. Taxonomy (NCBI): domain Eukaryota; kingdom Metazoa; phylum Chordata; class Mammalia; order Carnivora; family Phocidae; genus Halichoerus; species Halichoerus grypus. The sequence goes on from NC_135722.1 coordinate 40,345,466, forward strand.
ATTTAAATTTTTAACCATTTTCCAAATCTTATAGTTCTGTAAAAACTGCTAATAATCTTAAGTCTTTGCCTATCAAAATATTTTATTTTTCACTTTACAGATAACCTAATAATGTCTTTTGTCATTCCCTCTCTCCTTCCTTAAGACCTTCCCTGAACTTGATAATGACCTTCCAATGAACTCTGTAACTTCATTTTAGATCCATTTCTTGGACCTAAGCACAGAAACCTCCAAAGTTGCAGTATTTTATTCAGAGTGGACACAGGCTTCATGTGAGGTATCAAATATAGCATCTCTTTATCTTCAGATAATTTTCCTCCAAGTTGTAAGATTTTCTCTGCCTTTTGAAAATATGATACATTAGGCAAATAGAGTAACACTGCAGTTCAACTGCTGACTTGAGTGTTTCATGTGTATTACTATCCAATAATAAGAGAGGACTCCTTGCTTATTTGCTATTTCATTATCAAAAGAAAGTTGCAAATGGCAATTTACTCTCCCCCCCCAACTATGGTATGCATGTGCAAGACAAAGATAAAAGCTATGTTTTCTTCGTGGAAGGGTGTGGGGGTAGAGGATGATTTCAAATTAGAAATAATGACAGTAATAGAGGCTTCCAATGAAGATACTGTGACCACCAAAGGACGGAGGGGAGACGCTAACTTCTGAAGCTGAGGTATTTGATTAAACATGTAGGTTGTTCTTTATGTGTACAGGTACCAAGTGTGTTGTTCTTTAAGAGCTGAAGAGAGTGTGTTTGAGAAAGGTGTTTATTGGATGGTTTGATGACGGTTGGGAGAGAAGCAACCGTGAAATATCCAGAAGACCTGTAATAAGTAAAGTAAAAAATAACATTTTAATAGGCAAAGACTTTTGCTTTTAAGGCTTTTGCTTCTCTTTTATAATAATTAACTGTGAGAATTAGCTTATTGTAATGGTCATTTATTATTTTGGATTATAACACTGACTTAGAGAAAAATTAGACTTTGATAAGAATGTCAAATGCTTTTCTTTCTTTCCTTTTTTTTTGTTACCTTAAAAATTTTTTTTAAAATTTATCATTCTCAGGTGATTTTATTTCTAAATGTTTGTTTTTAAAAGTCTGGCACTGTGCCTGTGTGTGCCTCTGTGTGTGTTTGTATGTGTGTGTATTTGGTTTGGAAGAGGAGATGAAGAGAGAAGGTAAAATTTTAAGGAAGAGGAAAGGCAGTGAAAGTTAATGTAAAGATTTGGAGACTTTTGTACCAAACAAACAAACAAACAAAAACCATTTAAAGCATGTTTTGTCCCTTAGAGGGAAAAGTGAAACTAACCATATTATGCATATTTCCATGAAGAATGTGTATAAATTTCGTAGGCAAAATTACAAGAAGAAGCAAACTTTCTAAGAGAGGGAAGAACACATATGTAACTTAAAAAATTGTAGCAGAGGTAAAGAGAAACTCTTTTTGAACATACTTTTAAACATAGTGTCCAATTTGGATAAAGTTTTAACAGAACAGGCTGGGCCACTTATAGATTACAACACTTTAATTTTCTCAATGTTACAAAGTGTTGATTTTGATAAAGAATTTGTTGATGCTGTATCAGCTTCTGCATGTGGAGAAATGCTACTGGGTGATTAGTGAGACTAAAGGCTCACAGCCAAAATTCACAAGTTTGGTCCCTAGTTCTTCTGGCCTTCTGAGAATAGGAAAAAGCTACTAAGTTTTCTTGAGATTTGATTCCCTATTAAAGAAATTCTTCATTACTCAGTACTTTTCTCTTTCTTCATCCTCTTTCTTTCTTTTTAAAGAATTCTCTTTTTGTCTCGTGTTATTACCATCTTCATTTATATTTAATTAAGTAGATGCTAATTTTGGAGGTATTCCAGGGTTTATATTAACTTAGTCACATGAAAATTTTTTACATTTGTATAAACTGTTTTTACTGTAATTTTAAAGCCAAAGGGTCTCATTTTTACTGTAAGTTTAAAGCTGAGGAATATAAAACTTGGTGAGATTAATTGATTTGCTCAAGATCACATATTTAGAAATCCAGGTATTTAGGAATCTGGACTAGGACTTTTGGTAATGCCACACTGCCAAATAATTGATCCCTATGCATTTTTTTTGTCTTGCCTTATTGATGACCAGTGTCAGCATACTTTTTTTAAACATCTGCTTAACCATTTGCAATTACCTTATTTTACTGTATCTACCTATCTCTCAATAGGTAGACACATATCGAGGAGACTTGCCTGATTGCTTTGTAGGCTCGTTTGCAGCTTGATATAGTACATTTATGAGGTTTCAAAATCTTAAATAAAATTTCTGATTGGGTAGAATATACTAATACATTTATGAGATTTGCTTTTAGTAGAAAAACTATCATATCTTTTTGTGTCTGTTTTGACAATAAGAAGGCAGCATGTTATTTTTTGCTTTTCCAGAAATTATAGGCTTGTTAAACAATTAGTTAGAATGGAGAAAAGGGTAAAATATAGTCTTTCCCATTGCTTTTTTTCTGATTAAAAATGCTTAAACTGATTATATCCTTGAAATTTATCTTAGGTACATATATTTTTTAAAAGAAAAATGGTGTCCTATTGCACATGGTATTTTGCAAGCTACTCTTTAAAAGTTAATGTATCATGATAATTTTTCTCATGTCATTAAATATTCTCCTGCATTTCTTTTCTTGCTATAAAAGTAACATATCACATACATGAAATTTAGGAAGCACATACAAAAATAAAGAAAAAGAAGAAAAGCTTTATTCCTACTGCCCAGATATAATCATTATAATATCAAGTTGTATATATGTCCAGTATTAAAATTTTATACCTCTCTCTCTCTAATGTTTATATCTATGTCGCCCTTTAAAACAAAAATGGAATCATATGGTAACAAATACTTTATAATCTGCTGTTTTATTTAACAGTATATCATATCATTTACATTTTCCCATGATACCACTATTCTTTTGCATCATTTTTAATGGCTGAATACTATTCTATTTATTGAATTTCAAAGTTTAGTTGATCATCTATAGTTAAGGTTGTTTGTGACTTTCCTAGTATTCTTAATAACATTGCAGTAACTGCCTTTGTAGCTCAATCTTTGCACACATTTCTAATAATTTCTTTAGTTCAAATTCTTAGAAATGAATTGTTGGGTAATCACTTTTTAAAAGTACTTAAACTATATTGCCAGAATACCCTCCAGAAAAGTTGAACCAGCAGGAGTGTATGAAAGTACTCGTTTTGTCACATTTATGCTTACACATACTATTGTCATCATTTTCAACCATTGCCATTATGACAGATAGAAAATGGCAGTTAATTTTTAGTATAATTTGTATTTCTTTGAGTAGTAGTAAGATGGAATATTTCTTCATTTGTTTTTTGTTCATTTGCATTTCTTTTTTTCTCCCCTCCCCCTTTCTTTTTCCCTTTCTTCCTTCCTTTCTCTCTCTCTCCCTCTCCCTCTTTCTTTCTTTCTAAATTTCTAAATTTCTTGCTCATATCCTTAGAGAAGTAGCATAGATTTTGGGGTCAGACTGTTGGTGACAGAGTTTGAATCTTGGCTCTACTGTCACTGCTTATCAGCTCTGTAACCTGGGGTGTTTACTTAATCACTCAGTGCCTGTTTCCTTATCTGTAAAAGTTTCCTATATGTCATAGGTTGTTGCAAGGATCAAATGAATGAAGATATATAAAAATATTTAGAACTGTCTAGCACAAAGTAATGCTAATTTTTTTATTGTTATGTTAATCCCCATACATTACATCATTAGTTTTAGATATAGTGTTCCATGATTCATTGTTTGTGCATAACACCCAGTGCTCCATGCAGAACGTGCCCTCCTCAATACCCATCACCAGGCTAACCCATCCTCCCACCCCCCTCCCCTCTAGAACCCTCAGTTTGTTTTTCAGAGTCCATCGTCTCTCATGGTTCTTCTCCCCCTCCGATTTCCCCCCCTTCATTCTTCCCCTCCTGCTACATTCTTCTTCTTTTTTTCTTTCTTAACATATATTAGTAATGCACTTTATTCTAATGGGAAATTAATTTTTATTGATTTGTGAGAGGTCTTGATATGCTAAAAATATTAACTCTTTATTATATATGATGTAGGTGTTTTTCCAATCTTGTCATTTTGTCTTCAATTAAAAAATTTTTTTAATATTTTATTTATTTATTTGACAGAGAAAGACACAGCAAGAGAGGGAACACAAGCAGGGGCAGAGGCAGAGGCAGAGGGAGAAGCAGGCTTCCTGCTGAACAGGGAGCCCGACATGGGGCTTGAGGGATCATGACCCTAGCTGAAAGCGGACGCTTAACGACTGAGCCACCCAGGCGCCCCTTCGATTTAAAAAATTTATTTATTTGAGAGAGAGAGAGAAGAGAGAGAGAGCACAAGCAGGGGGAGCTGCAGGCAGAGGGAGAAGCAGGCAGAGGGAGAAGCAAGGGAGCCCAATGCGGGACTCGATCCCAGGATGCTGGGATCACGACCCCAGTCGAAGGCAGACGTTTAACCGACTGAGCCACCCAGGAGCAATTAATATTTTTAGAAAATCAATTTTCTGGGGTGACTGGGTGGCTCAGATCGTTAAGCATCTGCCTTTGGCTCAGGTTGTGATCTCCAGGTACTGGGGTCAGCGTCAGGCTTCCAGCTCAGTGGGGAGTCTGCTTCTCCCTCTCCCTCTGCCTCTCCCCCTGCTTGTGCTCTCTCTCTCTATCTCTCTGTCTCAAATGAATAAAGTCTTAAAAAAAAGAAAATCAATTTTCTCATCAAATCTAAAGTTTTATTTTTCTCCTTTTGAGTTTCTTCCTTTGGTGTCATTTTTAGAAATCTCTTTCCCACCCAACATTATGTAAATATTCACATATATTTTGCTATGATATTATCATGATTTTATTTTTTATACTTTTAGTTTTTTAATCCACCTGGAGTTTATTTTATTGTGTGATATGCAATTAGGATATAAAGAACCAATTGTCCCAACAATATTAGTCATATAATCCATCTTTAAAACACTACAGTTATGACAGGCTAAATTCTTAGAGATATTTGGGTCTATTTTCAACTTCTCTTGCTAATAATCAATCTGGCCATTCATTTGGCACACTTTTAATTAGTTTTATATATAATTAATTAACATATAATATAATAATTATATATAATTAATATATAATATAATATATACATATATATATACATACACACATACACTCTTCTTTTTCAAATTATCTTGGGTATTGTCAAACATTTATTTTTCCAGATAAAATTTAGAATAATTTTATCATTTCTTTCCCCACCCCCCCCAAAAAAGCTCTATTTGTGATTTTTATAGAAGTATGATAAATTTATAAAACAACTTGGGATCATGATTTTTTTAAACTGATGTATTGCATTTTACTTTAAGGATACATTTTTAATTTAACTAATCCATGGTGCTTAGCACATAGCAGGCACTCCATGGAAATTCTTGAATAAATGTCAAATGTGTTAATACTAACTGCTGGAAATTTAGGTTGTTGTAATTTTTTTCTCTATCATGAGCAATACTTCAATGAAAATATTTAATATATAAATCTTGGAATACTACCATGATTGCTTCTGTGAAATAAATTCCTAGACATTTAAAATATAGTTCAAAGAGTATTTCTAATGATTTTGATATATTGCCAAGTTGCCTTCCAGATAGGAAGTACCAATTTATACTCTCCTCAACAGTTTGAAACCATCCTGTCATGATCAGTTTCTTATTTGTCTTCCCATTGAAGTGTAATACCAATATTTAATGAGTTTATATTTCATGGTAGAAACATTTTACTTTTTAAATGCTTGTCACATCAAACTTGCTGAATTTTGAGTAAATACATATCTCTTTCACTATAGGATATTAAAACAACCCATGTAGATGTAATTCCACATGCTTGGGCAGAATCACATGTGCAGGGAACCAGATAATAACCATAATAATAATAATAATAATAATAATAATAATATTAATAAACAGTAAATATTATTCTAGGATAATGTCTTCAGGTTTTTTCCCCTACCCTACATTATTTTTCTTCTTACTGTGATATCACCTCTTCCTCTCTTCTTTCTTTCTTTTTTTTTTAAAGATTTTATTTATTTATTTGACAGAGAAAGACACAGAGAGAAAGGGAACACAAGGGTGAGTGGGAGAGGGAGAAGCAGGCTTCCCGCTGAGCAGGGAGCCCTATGCGGGGCTCGATCCCAGGACCATGGGATCATGACCTGAGCCGAAGGCAGAGACTTACCGACTGAGCCACCCAGGCGCCCCAATCTCTTTTCTGATAAAAACAAAATACTGGTTACTTAGTATCTATCTGATTTTAGCTCTTTTAAGAGTGACAAACTGTTTTCACTCTTACGTAGCATGAACAACTTCACTCTTTCTATGACCTACTGGCTTTAAGTTGCAATTTTTGTTGTAGGAAAAAAAATCATATTTATTTTGATTTGTCCTTGCATACCTGGGAAGTGAGATTTAAACAAGAAAGTAAACTAACATTACAGTTTTGAGTAGTTGGATGGAAAGAAGCTAATAAACAAAGGGCTTTAAGTATTCTGGTTCCTTCAGTTTTTATTGATCTTTTCATTCTTCCTCTTTATCCCTCTTGATGTAGTAAACATACTATCAAAAGAGAATAAGCCTCAATCATGATAGTATAGTTATTGCTACTATATTTTAAAAAGTGAAATCCTATTTTCCTAAAAACAAATACCAACATCTTCAGTATCTCTGTAACTGACAACTTGACGTTTTTTGTATGAAAGGGTTTTTTTTTTGTAGATTGTTTTAAGAGCTTTTAGTTTGCTGAAGAATAGGACCCCTTAATACTTCTTTTTTTCCCTTCTTCTTTTCTTCTTCCTAACCTCTCTCCATCTCTCGTCTCCTCTCTCCTCTGTCGCCCCCCCTTCCCCTCCCCCTCCCTTCACCCTTCCCCTTCCCATTCCTATTTCTTTTTCTTTCTGTGTAGGTTTAGTGTGTGTCCAAGAAATAAAACTGTCAGGACTGGAGTCTGAAATGTTCCATCAGTAGTACAGGTTTTCCACATTTTCAGTAGTTGCCTGGGGAGATTTCAGTTGCTCAATGCTGGGCTTATAGAATGTGGTCATGGGTTTCATGATGACCATGAGGAATTCTTCTCTTTTTTTTCACTTTCAGAGATCATGTGAAACTCTTACCTTTAGCAAGAGTGCTGTGATTTAAAAATCCAATTTCCTCATGTTTTCCCATATTTCCAGTACCCATCTTTTGAAATGAGGTTTTGGCCATTAAAAGACAGGAATGTAGAGGAAGTGGGTGAAAGATTCCACTTATAATTATACTGACCTCTCTATCAAACATGCATGGATTATGTCTTGAGCATTAAGTACAACAATTTTCTAATCTTGGAATGACTCTCCCCTAACAGCCAGCTTGCCTTTCTCTCCCTATTCCCACTCTCTTCTCTACTCTCCCCCCTTGCCAGTTATTTGGAATTCCAGTTTATTTTAATATTGACCTCAAATCAATCTAATTCAGAAGGTATAGATCCAGCAGGAAAAAAAAATCACATCATGTATGCTAGAACTATACATAAATGACTTGAGAGCAACCTAATTGTTTCTAAAAAATCCTGTTTGCATTAGATCTGCAGTTGCCTCTATTACTATAATCATATATCGTTCAGGGAATGCTACTAGAGATTTTTAGTGAGTTCTTTAGAACCAGACCATTTCTTCTGTCTTTCTTGTATACTATTCATTGCTTTATTGTTTAGAGATCTGAATTCTAGTCTCAAATAATCTTTGGTGCTTTGGAGTTTGGAGAACTGGGTTCCAGGCCCCACTCTCTCGGCCTCTAATTATTAAGTAGGTACTTACATGAGCAAGTTAAGCTCTCTACGACTCATCTTCCCTCAGTTGTAACACTCTGGTTCAGTGATACAAAGTATCTAATCTTAGCTGGAGAGATCACGTTTGATGAGTAGAAGATGTCATTACCCTGTTTTATAATGTGTAGAACTTCTGTGTGATTGAGTAGGCTGAAAAAAATAATTGGTGTGAACCAGTAAAGCTTGAAAAAGTTTTAAAAAGTGTTTGTTAATAATACTGAGCTTTTTGATTTCTTTTTTATTTAAGTTGATGAAATCATACCTATTTTCTCATGTAAAACCTAATAGTAGTAGTCAGTTTTTGGTTAGATGACCTTTTATTTAAAAGTTGCTAATAAACATAGGGTAGCATTAAGTTTCACTGTCATTCTTTCATCCTGTGATTTTTAAGTATGGTTGTCCCCTTTTCCTAAAACAATGATACAAAGCAGGAAAGCTTCAATAATTACAGAAACCAAGAGAATGAGGGAGAGGTATAGAAAATGAGAGATAGACGGGGGGAGGGAGAGGGAAAAAGAGAGAGAGAATGAACATGAAATAAGTAACAATGAATCTGGTCATTCCTTTTTAGGTATTTGTCTGGTCTTCAAAAACAATCTTACTTTACTATATCTTGGATTTTACAGAGGATAGAACATTGCCCAAGAATAGAAGCTACAGCATAAAATGAATGAATTTGTGACAGGGACAAAATTCTTTTGCCATATCAGTTTGTTTTTGTTTTCTACATTACAAAAATCAAACCAAAACAAAAAAACCCCAAAACAAAAACCCAGTCCCTCATCACTTGTTTTTTCAATTTTAATTTAAAATATTTGAGTCATATTATGGCACATGTTTAAGCGGGCATTGGGAAATATGTCTTTTAAAGTGCTAGATAGGAGAAGATTTAAAGACATTAATATTAAATCATTATTTTTTGTTTTAAAAATATATTTCACATGTGATATTTGAAATGTCATTTGTATTGGTGAAAAAGTTAATTTTTATATTTAGAGATACACTGCCATCATTCTACCTAAATAACCACTAAGAATGCAGAAGGGTTGGAAACAAAAGCTACAAACCTATGAATTAGTGATAGTATACCTCAGAGTACCTATATGTTGTAATTAGTAGAGATTCTAATGAATTGGGAAAAAAAACTGCAAAACTAAAAACAATTTGAGTTCCTGACAATGGATACTTCTGAATAACTTTTGATTTTGATTTTTTGGTAGACTTTTTATAGGACGTCCCGTGTTTTATAAGAGGTAGTTCCCAGATGCGTGCATACACAGTCTTAGATGTTCTGAATGATGAAGAGGCATTGTCTTAGTCCATTTGGGCTGCTATGATAAAATGCCACAGACTGGGTAGCTTATAAACAACAAAAATTTATTTCTCACAGTTCTGGAGGATAGAATTCTGATGTGTGCCAGCATGGTTGGATGAGGGCTCTCTTCTGGGTCACAGTCTTCTTGTATGACAGAAGGGACTAGGGAGCTCTGTGGGATCTCTTTCCTAAGAGCACTAATCACATGCATGGAGGCTCTATGCTCATGACCTAATCACTTCCCAATGGCCCCACCTACTAATATCTTCACCTTTAGGGGTTAGGATTTCAACATATGAATTTTAGGGGAGACACAAACATTCAGACCGTAGCAGGCATATAGGGGGCTCAAAGGAAGAAAGAAAGATTTGGCTTTATGATTTAGGTAATCATGGTACAGTGTAATATTGTGAAATGATATCATTTTTTCCTATATAGTACTTTAAAAGACTTATTTCCCACCTTCTGCTTTATTAAATATATCAAGGGCTTAGGAGGCTGTATTAGAAAGATAAGTAAATTTCTTTTCCCTCTCTCCCTGCTTTCCTTTTTCATGGTCATTTACTAATGCCCAGGATATATGATATATATATATATATATATATATATATATATATATATATATATATATATTTATTCAACTTCTTTGTTATTTACTTTCATTTTTGAAGATTACAGAGTTGAGCGTATGTAAACCATAAAACCATAAACTACTGCAATAAAAATTGGGTAATGCCTGGGTATAATTGTACCTCTGGAAATTATAGAAACCAATTAAATTCTCAGTAGTGATGCCACATCATTTACTTGCAAGATTCACTATTTTCAGAGCAGTAGGGGCATATGTAGATAACAAGAACTAATAGAATAGGAGACTAAGTTTATTTGGTAGTGAAAGAGTAACCCAAAGAAGGAAGTTGGACCCAAAAGAAAAGAACACAGTATGAAAGGAGGAGTGAATTAAAGGAGGAGAGTTCAAAGAGTGGTACAGAAATTGAAGAGCCCATTAAACTTGGATTGACTACTGACATATCTCTGTTTGGGGCATGTGTCTAGAATTTATTCTTTTTTAAAATTTTGTAGAAATGCAAAATTGCCCATTGTGAGTTGTCCTGTGTGGTTGTTATTCTACTTCTGAATGATGAAAACATGTTAGGGACATAATGCTCAAATAGTTTGTGTCATAACTACAATTTGATGATGAAATTATTTTTCTTTTTGTGCACTGGTGCTCATAGAGGTGAATATTCACATACTAACACAGTACTGTGAATAATACTCTGCACAATGCCATTTTCCTCTGTCATTGTTCTTGCTAAATAAATCTACACACTATGACACTACATTTGTAAAGAGTTAAAAAGTGATTGTGTCATATGACCACAGCAAGTTCTGAACATTGCTCACATTAACTAATGTGGGCTTTTATAGCATCAGAAAAAAAAAAATAATGAAATGTCATCAAAGTGATGGGTAGGAGTTTGTAGTAAATGAAAGCATATTTATATATCTGAACCTTAATTAATTTTTTTTTTTTATTAAGGATCTTTCCATTCCAGTGATTCCAGTCAGGAGTCCAGCCCACGATGTCAAAGTTACTAACCTATACTAGTGTTGTCTGTTAACATTTCAAAGATGGTCAGTGATGATTTTATCCTGTTACTTTGCTTTTATTTTAATTTTCTGTAATTCTCTTTGTGTGAAAGTCTTTCAGCTTCTCGTGACCAATGGTTAACTGCACACTTCATTTTTGAGTAAGTTATTATTACCCTCACTCAACTGGGCTTATCTTTGAGTGATCTTTTGAAGAAGTAGCCTTTCCAGCAAAGTCCCATTCTTAGCTTTCAATCTAAGTCTTTGTTAGTGCTCTGTTCTTTCTTATGATTCCCACAGCTCTGATTGGTTGGCTCCTCCATTTAAAGCCTGCCATCTGTCTCTATTTTCCCTTTCTTTCTTCCTCTTTTTCTATGCTATTAATTTATCATTATTTCTTTTTTCCCCAATTTTATTGAGATATAATTGACATACAGCACTGTATAGGTAAGATGTACAACATAATGATTAGACTTACTTATATTGTGAAATGATGATGGATTAGCATCCATCATATGGTTATTTCTTTTCTGCTAGAAAATTATGCATATCTATTGTACATTAAAAAAGCCTATAGTATACTTACTAAAAAGTCTTCAGTATACTTTAGTAGTACACGTTTAGTGTGATAAGATGTGATAAGATGAAGAGTCAGAACTAATGAACTTGCTTTTCTTTTCCTGTCTTACTTATCTTGATCATTTCAACTAACTTGGTTTTGTAACCTATATTTTTAGAAGGTTTAATTATATATGTATTTGTGTGTATATAACAAATCAATCAATAAATCAGTTATTGAATTAATATATTCAATAGTATGTCAGATACAAAAGAAGTCTAAAATATGATTCTTTCTTTGAGTAAGCTTGCAATATAAACAAAGTCAGGCAGTAAAAAAAATGTTGAATTTTAGAGTATTTACTTCTCTTTCAACAAATATTTGATGCCTTATACAATGATAGTTAACATATACTGAGTATTATCTATGGACCACATACTGTGCTAAAGTGCTTCAAATAAATTACATAATTTAATCCTTTACCTAATTTCTATGAGCTAGGTTTTGTTATTTTTATTGTTACTATTTTATGAAAATAAGGGACAGATGTCAAGTAACTTGTCCAGGATCACAGGGCTACTAGATGTTGAAGCAATAATGGTAGGCAAAATGACTGTTAAACACTGTGCTAAAGAGCCTCCATATATTATGTGGTAGGATTATAAATTCATTTTGAGATTTTGATAGAAAAGAATAAATAATCTTGGTATGGTACTCACTATAGTATTGGAGTTTGTAATATAGTTTTATTTTTCAGAATGTAGTCCAGGTCATATATACATATGCATGTATATGTCACACTGTATTTCCATGCATGTTTATATTTGTTCATTCTTTGGTGCTTTGGAATCTGGAGTTTGGAGTTTCATTCAACAAATATTTATTGAGCGCTTACTATGTGCCAGGCACCATGTGGACGTTGAAGATACATCAATGAACAAAACAGAAATTCCTGCCAAAACAGAAATTTAAGGAGCTTACATTCTAGTGGAGGAAGAAAGGCAATATTAAAAAAGTAAATTATTGTATAGTAAGTAAGAGGATAAATGCTATGGAGAAAAATAAAACAAAGAGAATAGGGAGTACCCAGTGTTGGAGGTGTATGCAATCTTAAATAAGATGGTCAGGGAAGGTGTCTTTGAGAAGAAAATGTTGCTCAAACACTTGAAATAACAGCAAAGGAACTATGCAGATATGTGGAGAAGAGTGATCCAGGCAGAGGGAGAGGCCAATGCAAAAGGCTCTGAGGTGGAAATGGGTCAGGATGTTCAAGGAACAGAATGGCTGGAGACAAGTGAGTGGGAGGAAATAGTAGGAGATGAAGTCAGAGAGGTAACAGGAACCATAGGAACTCATAGATCATGTGAGGATTTTGGCTTTTACTCTGTGTGAGTTGAGGAACGATTGGAACATTTTGAGCAGGGGAGTGATATGATCTGACTTAAGTTTTAAGAGGATCACTTTGGTTGTTGCTGGGAATATACTGTAGAGGTGCATAGGAGTGGAAGCAGAGTGACCACTTAAAAGGCTTTTATAATAATCCAGATTAGAGTTATTGGTGGCTTGGAGTAGCAGTGGAGGTGATCAGAAGCAGTTATAATCTAAATGTATTTTGAATGAGAACTAACAGGATTTTCTAACAGATTAGATTTGGAGGATGAAAGAAGGAAAGGAATTAAAGATGACTCCAGGATCCTGGCCTGAGAAGCTATAAAGATAGAGTTGCCATTAAGTCAGACGGGAAAGTCTTTGGAAGAAACAGATTTGAGGAAGTATCAGGAGCTCAGGTTTGGATGGGTTACATTTGAGATGCATGCTATATATTCAGGTAGAGATGTAGAATAGACAGGAGAGAGGAGTGAGAAAAAATTTACGACTCTGTGTGAGGGTATAAATATGAGCATTGTACTTATAGATCTCAATCTGTTATTCTATTTGAAACACCCTTTTTTGCATTCTTTGGTTAAGATGGACCGGGTGATGTATGGAATTGTTGAATCACTGTATTGTACACCTGAAACTAATATAACACTCTATGTTAATCATGCTGGAACGAAAAATTAAAAAAAAGACTGAAAACTCACACTTAAAAAAAAAGATAGTATGGAAAAAAATCTGTATTATGTTTAATTCTGAGTGATGAAAATATAAATTTATTCTGTTGTCAATCTTTAGGTCTGCCTGAAGTGTTATACTGTACTAAGTACAGTCATATCTAGTCAGGAGAGCAAAACCATGAAAAACAATCAAATAGATGGGATTTAATTGAGGGGAATTTGTTACACAGGAATTGGAAGGCTGAAAAGCAAAAAAAAAAAAAAAAAAGAGAGAGAAGAAGATGAGGTAACCAAGATTAATAACTGCAGAGAGTAGTTCCCAGCCATAGGGCTGGTGGAACAAAATGGAAGGAATTGGGTTCCTTGAACGTAGGAACTTGGGAAAGCTTGCAACTAGGGCTTTGACTTGCTGGAAGAGGGTGTGCTGTGAGCCTTGTGCTCAGACCACGGAGGGAACCATGGCATGGCTTATGCTCTAACCATGGAGAGCATGTGGCCAGCTGGTATCTCTGACGCAGCTGGCATTGGGAGGGCTAAAAGAAGCTATTGCTGGTGGGAATGTAAAATGGTGCCGCCATAAGGGTATTTTGCTGTTGGAGGGATGCTGACAGGAGCTAGAAAAAGGAAGTCTCTTTTCTCCTCCTTCTACCTTCTAATTTCCCCTTAGTCCCTTGCATTGGCAGAATGGAATAGGAAGCCAGCTGGCAAGAGAACCTGGGAAATATAGTGCCCCAGAATCATAAAGCAGAGAATTGAAGGGTGATGTGAGAGGCAAGAGACAGTAAGTAAATAATTGGCACAGTACTGTGAATGATGATATGTAAAATTTTAAGACCTCATTCCATTGAAATGTTAAGTGGAACAGTTTCCATGGTAAGCCATAATACTTTGGTTATTTGGTGATGATAAATGGAATATTTGGTGTTGAAGGGAATAAAAACTGATTAATTTTAAAACTAATTTGGTTTTTAAAACTTCTAAGCTATTTTTTGTCTCCATGTAAGAAATTAGTCAGTTTATTCATTCAGCAAATGTTTATTAAGAATTTGTCATGTGCCAGGTACTATTCTTGCACTTAAAATATATTAGTCAGTGCAACAAATAATTGTAGTTCTCATGGAGCTTATATTAAAAATGAGAAAGACAGATAATAATAAGCGTAGGTAAGTAAATTATATAGTATATTAGAAGTTTATAAGTGCTATAGAAAAAGAAAAAAATATAGAGTAGGATAAGGCAAATTGATAGTGGCAAGGAAGCAATTTTATTTATTTATTTATTTTTATTTTTTTTATTATGTTATGTTAATCACCATACATTACATCATTAGTTTTTGATGTAGTGTTCCATGATTCATTGTTTGTGTATAACACCCAGTAAGGAAGCAATTTTAAATAGGATGACCAGAGTAGGACTCATTGAGAACATGACATTTGAGCAAAGACCTGTTGAAGAAGGTAAGGGAGTTAGCAACAGGTGAGGAGAATGTTATTTTCCATTTTTTGATAATAGCCATCCTAATGGGTGTGATGTTGTGTCTCGTTGTGGTTTTGATTTGCATTTGCCTAGTGACTGATGATATGGAACATCTTTCCATACATTTATTGACCATCTGTGGATCTTTGGAGAAGTATCTATTTAAATCCTTTGCCCATTTTTGAATTGAGTTGAGTGGTAGAAGTTCTCTCTATATTCTTGATATTAATCTCTCATCAGAAAAATGTTTCTCCCATTATATGATGTTTTTTCCTCCCTTTCTATGGGTTGTTTTTTCACTGACCTAATAGTGTCCTTTGATGCACATAAGTTTTTTAATTTGATAAAGTCCAACTTATCTATTTTTCTCTTGTTGCCTGTGCTTTTGCATTACTCCAAGAAATCATTGCAAATCCAATGTCATAAAGATTTCCCCTGTCTTCTAAGGGTTTTATAGTTTTAGCTTTTACGTTTAGGTCTTTGATCCATTTTGAGTTATTTTTTTTATGTATAGGGTAAGGTAAGGGTTCACCTCCATTGTTTTGTAGATACCAGGTTTTCTTAGCACTATTTGTTGAAAAGGCATCTGTTCACTTTTTATCTAAGCTTTTTATGAATTTAGATATTGGGCAAAATAAGATTGATAGTTTTCAGTGATTGTCTAGTGGTCAGTACTCTTTTTGCTATATCTCTGTTGCCTGCTATAATTTGCAAAACATAATAGAAATGCTAATTAATTAAGGATTATTTTGTGGCCAAGAGACAATTAAAAGAATACTATACTCACTTTAATACTTTCTAGGAAAGTTACTTTTATAATGTCCATAGGCTTTATGTTTGTGTATATATATTATCTTGAAGTACTAGACAACAATTTCTCTCTATGCTAATATCGGTGTTTAGTCCACTGGAAGTGTTGGCCAGTATGACTTTTCCATTCACACTTTTGTAGTTATAAGCTCCTAGTATTTGTTAATCTCTCATTTTCATTTGGTAATGTGTCTAAGTGGAGGGTGAGATTGAAAGCTGTATTTCAAGGTGATTTGTAGTTGCTTGGGATAATTATCTGAGATAAACCCCATTCTTCACTTGGTCATTCTCTCTCTTCCTCTTGCCTTGTGCTGCGGTTACATGTTACTGTCTGTGGTTTGGGAGCCGTTCCTTTCTTAAAGGCCCCAAGGGAGAAAATGTGGTTGCATTCTGTGTAATAACTGTGTGAATGGCTTGGGCTCCCAGTGGCATCATGAGGGATCTCAGTAGAGCGTATGCTCTCTTTTAGCCTATCATGAATCTGGATTGGTGTGAGGGGAGAGTCCATTTAGGACAGCGTTCTTTCCTCTGCTCTTGTTTTCCTGAATATAGTTCTCATGCTGGGCTCAGTGGAAAACTGAAGGTATGATTAGCCTGACAGTGATAATTTCAGTAAAAAAGATAATACAAAGTACTTCAAATTAAGAATTAACTTCTGTTTCAGAAACAAAGCAAAACCAAAATCAGAACACACATGGGAGCAAAATATGTTTCAGCAAAATCCAAGTTATATACCTTAAATCTAGTCGGAGGAGGTGCCCTGCAGATTCAGATTTCCCTTCTTTTCTTACTACACTTGAATAAACTTTACTTGGATGAATTGGTTGTTTCCTCAAAATTCTGATTTCTGCACCATCTATATCAGCAGTCATATTCATAGGAGTTATTATTATTAATTTTTGCTGGCTCAGTGGGGCCAACTCACTTTGATGAGAGCTTGAAGGTGTTTTAATGGTTTTATTCTCTGACACTTGTCCTGTGACTTTGTATTTGGGTTACAAATTTGGTACCTGACATTATCTCTTAGGTATAGAAAAGAAATGAAAGAACCAGATAGAAAATTTGTAAATTGTGACACTGATGTGCATAAGAAATGCTTCAGTGTTAAAGTTTGAGTACTACATTTGCCTAGTAAATTTGTATCCATCTTAATGCAGAAATAAAATTATGATAGGCCATGGGTTATCAATTAATTTGTTCTCTGTGGCAACTGTTGAATAGTGAAAGTGTGGGATTCGGATCTGGGTATAAATCTTTGTTCCGCAATTTACTTGCAGTATTCTTAAGCCTTTCTCAGAATCAGTTTCTCATCAATAAATTGGGGCTAATGTTACTATACCTGTCATGGACTTGGAAGGATTAAATGAGATACCATTTATGTCTCTTTTTCTACTTGAAATAGATCTTTATGGTATAAAAAGCATTCTGTACGTGTGATTTGATTTAATCATATGTAGATAGTTCTATAATTCAATCCCTTTTCAGGATGTCAGGATGCAAGAAGAATAGGAGTCCTTTCTAACCAGTCCCTAGCAGCTGATTAAACACTGTATGGGAGAACTGGGAAATATGAAAGATGGCAAATGAAATCCTGGCAGAGAGAGCAGTCTAATCCCAAAGGACATTTTCAACAATAGCCTGGGCCCTCTGCCTAGTACTTAGAGGGGCCTATGGTAAGACACTCCTGCCCCTCACTGTACCATTCCCAGAATCTTATTCGTTAATGCTTGGTTTTATTAATAAAGTCATGACCACTTGTTCGGCACTGCATATGGTTGGTTGTGATTTCCAGCTGCCCTTTGGGCTAAAGTGTAAACAGTGAGTAGATTGTTATGTTCTTCTATTAAGCTTAAAGCTGTGATCTCATGTCTGTACCACATATGTCTGCAACCAGAAATATATCCTTTTCCTGATCTCATGGAAGAGAAGCAGCACTGTGTCTGAAAAGAATCTGAATTCATTAGTCTAAGGGCTTTTTGCTTTTCTTTTTACTGAAACCAAAGAACAAAATAAAGGCATATAAAGTCATGAACATCATCAATAGGATGTCAGCATGACACCAAACAGCATAATATATTGTCAAGATGAACGTTTAATCTGGTGACTGAAATTTCTATACCTTTGGCGTTTTCACAGAAGACAGAAATGCAGGCAATAATCCAGCAATCCACAATCACAAAGAGAGACTCAGTGCAGTGGATTTGAAATAAGCAAAACAGTTTGTCTGAGTGACTGAGAAAATACCCATCGATAGAACTGGCTCCTAAACTCTGGCCCAATTGCTAATATGCTGGGTTAATTACCATCTAATTTTTTTGCTTTAATACTTCGATCAGGGATGCTATTGTTGGTGGTGGTGGTGATTTTTTCTTTTAAAATCAGCTTCAAGTGCTTGACATTACAGATGTTTCAGCTGTTCACATGGTTTAAATACTGGATAAAACCCTGAAGTTCTAAGCTTTCTAGAAGAGGAAATTTATAATACTGATACCATTTTATACCATATGAGCAAGACCCTTTCAGGTGTATATATGTAAATATTTGTTAGTTATTCTTCATGGAAGTTTTATAGTGGTACTATACCCATTTTCAGATGAGGAAACTGTTTAAGTTTGTTTAAGAGTTTAAACAACTTGCCAAGATCATCGAATCTGGTTTTATACCTCAGGCTGACTCCAAAGTTTTGATCTTCTTGCCATGTCACATTGCTACTGCATCTTTCTAACTGATTTTACAAATGGTTTTCTAGCCTCTGAAATACACAGTAATTCTTTTTTTTTTTAATTTTTTTTATTGTTATGTTAATCCCCATACATTACATCATTAGTTTTAGATATAGTGTTCCATGATTCACTGTTTGTGCATAACACCCAGTGCTCCATGCAGAACGTGCCCTCTTTAATACCCATCACCAGGCTAACCCATCCTCCCACCCCCCTCCCCTCTAGAACCCTCAGTTTGTTTTTCAGAGTCCATCGTCTCTCATGGTTCTTCTCCCCCTCCGATTCCCCCCCCCTTCATTCTTCCCCTCCTGCTACATTCTTCTTCTTCTTTTTTTCTTTCTTAACATATATTGCATTATTTGTTTCAGAGGTACAGATCTGAGATTCAACAGTCTTGCACAATTCACAGTGCTTACCAGAACATACCCTCCCCAGTGTCCATCACCCAGTCACCCCATCCCTCCCACCCCACCCCCCACTCCAGCAACCCTCAGTTTGTTTCCTGAGATTAAGAATTCCTCATATCAGTGAGGTCATATGATACATGTCTTTCTCTGTTTGACTTATTTCGCTCAGCATAATACCCTCCAGTTCCATCCACATCGTTGCAAATGGCAAGATCTCATTCCTTTTGATGGCCACATAATATTCCATTGTGAAATACACAGTAATTCTGAGTAATAATACTAATAATTAATGGTGCTACCTTACATTAGTGTGGTACTTTTCAAATTGATATTATGACTGCTAGTTCACGTGTTCTACTTGACTACCTTGTGAGGCAATCAAGGTAAGTATGATTATCCCTATTTTATAGATGAGGAAAGTAACCCCAGAGAGGATAAGTGATTTTGCCTAATGTAAAATAATTTATTAGTGACAGAACTAGAACAGGAGCTCAAGTCTTGTTGCTTGCAATTTAGTGCTCCTGTGCAGTCTCTGAGTTCCCTAAGGGAGCACTGACTGCAGCGTAGGTCAACTTTGTTGGTGCAACGCGGAAAATTACCCTTTATCTGGGCTAGTAGGTAAAAAGTTTTCCTTTCCCTGAAAATGTGAGTCTTTGGGTCACCCAGTTAGGTTTTAGAAAAACCCACCTGGCAAGTCCTGACACTTTTACCAGGGAAAGAATGTTGGGATAGGGTTATTGTTGTTGTGTACCGAGCTTAGCTAATTCCTGCTGGAGTCCTTTAGGCCAGGGTCTTGGTCCAGAAGCTGTTAAAAATTCTCTAGCCTAGCTGAAGTAGGGAGATTTCAGGGAGGAGGAAAAGTTAGGTTTGAAAATAAAATTTCCTTATAGTTAATTGGTTGGGTAATGTAATCTGCCAGTAGCATTATATGCTAGGTGTAGTTTCTGAGTGTTGGTGGAGATTAAAACAAACAAACAAACATGTGACAATTCCTTCGTACCATCAAGGAATAAATGCAGAAGTAAGCAAAGAGGCAGAGACTCACTGCGGGCAAACTGACTTTTAGTAACTGAATAGTCCTTCAAAATAAAGTCTGAACTGGTTTCATCAAAATTATTAGGTGGGCCTAGAATAGTATTAGGTGAAGGTGCAGTTCTTAGCTCTGCATTTACTGTCTGTGTAATGATAGGTGATTTATTTAATCATCTTGAGTCTTTGTTTCCCCATCAATGATGTAGTGATTGCCTCCATTCACTTAAAACCCTTTACTGAGGATGAAGCATGCTGGATGCTGAGGCTATAACGTGGTCCCTGTAGGTGCCAAAAGTGTCCCTTTGCCTGGAACATTTGCAATTTAAGCCTTTTCTCTAGTAGTGGAGCCATAGAATATCAGAGGTGGAAGAAATCTTGCAGGTATTTTAGTTTGGACTTAGAATGTAAGCTTATGAGGGCAGGGATTTTATTTTATTCACTGCTTTACCCCCAGAATCTAGAACAGTGCCAGGCATATAACATATGTACTGAATGAATTAATAAAAGAAGAATAGTGAGAAAAATAGTACTTGGGTTAAATAGAGCCATCCTTATCTGGAACCGTGTGTTTACATGTTAGACTGGCAACGTGCCAAGGCTTATGGACGTGTCCACGACTAAAGGTGTCCACAGGGATATCCTCCGTGGGCATTATCATGGTCAGTGGCTGCCTCTGCGGTAAAATGTCTGATTTACCCTTCCTTGCATATGAATGTTGAAAGAGTTTTTTGTGTTAGTTCTGAGATAAGGGTAGATTTGCTTGTTGATCTCGGTTTCTTTTACTTTGGGGCATAGAGTTGTGCAGCCATAACAAACTCTAGATAGGCTGGCCTGATTTTTAATTGTCTTCCATTAGCTCCCCTATACTCCCCATACACCGTACACAGAGCATATCATACAGTGCTTCTACATAATCATTTTATAGTTTCGTTTCCTCTGGAGAACTTTGCTGTGCTATATGAGAAAATTGCTTTATTTTCAGGGTTCTAGAGTTTCTTTGGTTTTCCTTTGGTGTTTCCCTGAAGACAGTCATAGGGCTTGTTTTTCCTGTGTCTGTGACACCACTGTGGTGGTACTATGTTACAGAGATTGGTCCATTGTCCAGAGCCAAGGAGGGAGGAGTGAAGTCAGGGCACCTGGAGAAAGAAAGCAACCAGGAGGGCCTTTGCCCATTACTTCTTATTTTACTTTCAAAGGGGGTGATGTGGCAATTCCTTAAAAGAGCAAAGAGAGGTGAGACCTGTCATTCTGATGCTTCAGTCATTGTCTGTTTTGAAAGCACTAGTACTTTTTTTTTTTTCTCTAAAACATGAGGGATGCTCTTCTTTCCATTTTCTTTAAGAGAAAACCAAATGATACAAGGAAGGGAGCTTTGTTTTAGAGGACCTGGATTTTAGTCCTGCCTTTACCACTTCTTAGCTAAGTAAGTGTGGAAAGTTGTCTTCTCTGAGCCCTATTTGTATAGGCTAATTTTGTAGAAATAATACTACTACTGATTGTATCAAGTTATTATATGAATTAAAAGAAATACTGCACAGGAAAAGGTTTCACAAGTTGTAAATTATGAATCATATACAAACCTACATCACTTGCTTCTACTTTCCATCATCTCTAAATTATCAATAATTTCTTGTTGCCTTTTTAAAGTAGAAATATACCTTGTATTTTTCTCCCTGACTTTTGCCAACAGCTTAATCAGGTTCAAAAGATTTGGAAATCAACATTCTGTTTTCCAGTTTTTCCTTGGGATCTTCACCAGGCCATCTTTCTGACACTCTAAACAGCTGTTGTGTGTCAGTCCAGAGGTGGTTGCATTTCACTGGATCAAGATTACATGATTCTGGTGTAGAGTTGCTGGGTTTTTGCTAACAATGGTTGCTCACTCTGGAGGTATGCTATATAATTTGGTGTATTAATTAGAGGAAGTCAGTACGGATGCTTTATAAATCACAGAAATTTTGTGCGAAAACAGCACACTCTATTTTTTTTTTTTTAAGAGAAATACTTCTCAACTTTCTTTTCTTCTTGTTTTCCCAATAGCTTTGTATATGCTGCTCAGGTTTTCAACTAAATGCAGACAGACTCTTCTTTCTACAGCTCCTCCAAAACAGTGTTTATAGCAGCAATAATATGTGAGTTTTTAATTTTTTAAGGTGTGAGAGTTGTTTATTCTTAGAACAACATCTATCAAAAATGCAGGTAGTATTGTAAAGTAGTCAAGGGAATGCTGACTCTGGAATGAGACTGAATGGGTTTGGATCCTGACTGCCACTTACTAGCTGTGTGGCCTTGGACAAGGCATTTAACTATTTTATTCCTCAGTTTCCTCTGTAAAATGGGTATAACAATGGTACTACATCATTGGTTGTTAGGAGAATCTGTGTGTGTGTGTGTGTGTGTGTGTGTGTATGTGTAGTGTTAGCTGTTAACTGAAAACTTCCTATTATTAAAGTATGCTGGACCCAATCAATACATTATTAAGTCCTAATATGTTTTTAGGATTCTGCCAATTATCTTGGGGAATACAAATTGTATGACACGATTCTTGTCCTCCTCTAGAGACTTAGTTGAGAGTGATGTAAGGTATATTTGGATGGTACAAACTGCCTGAGGAACCTGCTCTAGGGCACTTACATGGATTGACTGACTGGGGACATAGAACATAAACAGAACAGGGAACTGACAAATGCAAATTTGTCTTGACCAAGGTAAATGAATGTTATGCAAATCATTGCAATAGGAAGGCAACAGTGGGCTGATATGTTCCTGAAAGGCTTCTGGAGGTGATAAGATATTAGCTGAACCTTGAAGGTAGATTCTGGAAATGTAGAGATGGGGAAGGGTGTTGTGAGGGGGAAAGAGTAGGGAAAGGAATGAGAATATAATATGCACATCATAATGTCATAGGAAAGGTATAGTCAGACAGGCCAGAGTTAAAGCTCTGGTGCTGCCTCTTACTGGTTTTGTGACCTTAGGTAAGTTACTTAATTTCCCAGAGCCTCAGTTTTCTCTACTGTAAAATGGGGACAATGTTATTTACTTTTTTTAGGTTATTGTGGGTCTTAGACTAACCCATGTAAAGCAGCTAGCATAGTTCTTGGCACATTATTAGTATTCAGTAAGTTATATCACTGGAATAGAGTGTAAAAATTGAAAGCATGGGATTTAAAGTCAGACAGGATAGGTTCAAGTCTTTTCTAGTATTTACTAGCATTATAAACAAGTTACTCTAAGCTTCATTTAGCTTATCTGAAAACAGGGATGAATCAGTAGATTCATTGCGGAGTTGGGATTTAATGAGATCCTGTGGAGCATCAATAATGAACATGGCACATAGTATGTACTCAATACACATAGCCATTGTTACTTTTATTCATGCAACATCTCTCTCCTTCCTCCTAGATATTTCTTTTGTGATTATTCATATTCTTTCTTCTTTTCCTCACCCTCTCTCTTCATTTACCTTCTTTCAACAGCATTTATCAGTGGCAGTTGGAGAGACTGAAAACAGAGACATGAAAGAATGTGGAGGTAGAAAGGAGCTGGTCAGCACCAGTCAGCACCACATGTCCAGCAGAGCACCAAGGACAAGATAAGAAAAGGGCAGTTAAGCACACGTAAATACGAATGACAGGAGCATAAACATATGTACAACCTTCTGGACGACTCATCCTTCTTAAGGCCACTAAAGATTTTTTCTTAGGGAAATTCAGATCATGTTACTCCCTTGGTTAAATTCCTTCAATAATTTGCTATTTCCCCGAGGATAAAAATCCAAACTACTTTGAATTGCATTTGAAATCCTTTCCAATCCGTTGTCAGCCTGTCTTACTGGACGTTTTTCCTATTCCTTTCCACCATGCATCCCATATTCCAACCATTTTGAAGTCCTTCTTTGAATGTGACCATATTCTGTTATATCTTCTTGCCTTTGCACATCCTGGAATGACCACTAGACATTTCCACCAGATGAACTTTTACTAATTCTTCAGGGCCCAGGTAAATGGGACTTCTTCTGTGATGCCTCTGATCGCTCCAAAATGAATTATTTACTCCTTCCTTTGGGCTTCCACAATACTTTTTGTAGCTCTTTAGCACCTGGTCACTAATCATATCACTTTGCAATGACTTCTATTCCATGCATATTTCTCACTAGCCTATTAACTATTAGATGGTACTTTCTTATTTATATGCCTCTGCATATTTGGCAGTCAGGATAGTACTTGACACAGAGCAGGTAGTCAGAAAATATTTGTAGGCTAAATGAAAGAGGTAGAAGGCACATGACTGACAATATCTCTGTTTCACTAGTCAATTTGTAGATTTCTTCTATTAGAATTGCCCTTAGAATCATAGATCATAAAATTTTCAGTGTTGAAAATATACCTCATTTTATAGATAAGGGTTTAAGGCCGGAGTGAGGGGACTTTCTTCTTTTGTCCTTCAGGTCAAACCATGATTTTTTTTTCCCTTCCTTTAGAACACAGTGGCAAACTACCACTTGAAAGGAAACTTATTTAAAAATTCTTGCAGATTTCCCACCTTCTTATGGACTGTCTTCCAGATCATTTCCCCAAGTACTTCTTATTTAGGTGTTCTTTCTGGGCCAGTCATTTGGGCAAAGTTGATGCTCAGCCACTTGAATCGATGTGAGTATATTTATGTTTTACTCATCTTGTGTTCTGCTCAGTTGCTGGATACATGTTAAAACCAACTGGGTCTCCTCTTAGTTTCCCTGCTTTGTTTGCTATAGCACTCCTCTGTAGGTAGAACTGTTTTTACATAATAAAATTGAGAATTTTCTTAGATTTTTAAAGGTAAAACACATTTTTTGTGATAAAACAATGTAACAATTCCTTCTGCCATTATGTAATTTTGGGTCATCGGTACAGAAGAATGGTGGGGAGGTTGTCTCCTTGTTATAGTTTTATTAAGTAATATGCTAATGTTTAATGG